>NW_017307459.1:286427-321949 GCF_000935625.1 Nanorana parkeri | reverse complement strand
TTATTTTTTTTCGAGTGCCGCCCCCCCCCCCCCCCGACCCTCACCGTCAATCCCAGGATCCGCTAGCCCATCTGCGGCCCGGGACCAGCTCGGGAGGGCATCGGGAGGTAAGATGGGAGGGAGATCAGCATCCTCCTCCTTGCTTATCTCCCTCCGTGCTGTGATTGCAGAAGTGATGTGTATTACATCACTTCCGCATTCACCTGGATTCCGCATTCTGCTATTTTTTTAAATTTTAAAATGTTTCCTTTTTAAGCTGTGTGAATAGATACACATAACAAAGATAGAGCGAGAGAGAATACGACTGCAAAAGTGCAAATACACTTGTCACACCTGGGACATGCATGCTGTAAATGAGTGGCAGAAAAGTGCCAACATTTTCAGGTCTCTTATTTATTCCAGATCAGTAATTCGGAAAGCATTGAAGCCAATGTATCATAACCGCCAGGCAACTAGATTCCCTCATGGTGGGTTTGGAGCCATGTATTATAGCTGAGTGGAAGGGAGGCTGGAGACTCAACCATTTACAACAGATGTGCAGTACTCCTATCAACAAGCCAAAATTACAGCAGTAGCTGTGCTATCCATTAAAAGCAAAATTGCAATTTAAACATATAAGAAAAAAAAAACATGCTCCTACTTCTACTAAGCTAATTAAACATATACGAAAAAAAATCATGCTCCTACTTCTACTTAGAAATGATTGTTCGTGGAGTTATGCTTTCAGTGGAACTCCAGTCCCCTTTGTGAATGCGGTCTATATTCTCAGGGTGATCACAGCATCTGCAGTGGTAATGTTTTTGTAGTGGTAAAAACTGCCGTTCAAGTTTTTTTGTGTTCTTCTTTCTATGCATGCACCCCTTGGCGCTGTTAGGGCATCTATTGGATGCCACAATAAGTGGTTTGGAGAGCCAGGGCTGACGCTCAGTCTGTGTCCTCTGGCATTCAGTGATCGAGCAAGATTTCAAGTTCATAGGTCACTGGGCTCTACTGCTTGCTCAACACGTGTACTGGACTGCTCCAGTGAGTCATGGCTAAAGATTGAGCTTGTAGTAAATGAGGGAAGCCAGTTTAGCTAGTGTCTTTTATCCTAGCAGCCCAATTAAAAAAAAAAACAAAAAAAAAAAAAACACCATACTTCAGTACAAAAGCACTTGGAAATCTGGATGTTATTCCCACCAGGACCCTATCTGCATGTGGTTTATAAAGTGCTACTCAAGTTTTTTCATGTTGGTAGGGCCATCACCTTCCACATAAACTTTGAGGGAGACTAAGAGCCATGAGAGGTGAAGTTTGATGGTTCATTGTTTTCTGTAAAATCTGCAGAATGTGAATGCTAGCAAATGGTTGTTTTCAACCAAAGCTGAACTGTAGGCTGCAGTAACAACAACAAAAAAAGTGGATGTAAAAAGTAGCGGAGTAGAGTAGAAAATTATCAGCCAAACAGTGAGTGCATCCTACCAAACTCTTTGGGTATAAAGACAGCAGCAGATGCATAGCTGTCAGAATACAACCTATCCCTCAATCCATACTGTTTAGTGTGGGTGGAGAAATCTCCTTAATCCTCCTGCTTCTATGCCCATCTTTACACATGTATACTGTTCGTACTAGTGTATGGCCAGCTTTACTGGGAACAGTAGAGGACTGCAAAGCAAGATCCTGTATGGTACATGACATGTGTTTTAATGTCTTTTGCTGTGCGATCTTGGTCACATCTTTCTGCTTTGAGGAAGGGACCCTGTGCGGCCCCGAAACGTCGGTTTATTTGGATGTCTGTGACGCTTTCTGTCCAATAAAAGGGACATATTTATCTTTTACTATTAAAAAAAAAAACAAAAAAAAAAAAAACACCATACTTCAGTACAAAAGCACTTGGAAATCTGGATGTTATTCCCACCAGGACCCTATCTGCATGTGGTTTATAAAGTGCTACTCAAGTTTTTTCATGTTGGTAGGGCCATCACCTTCCACATAAACTTTGAGGGAGACTAAGAGCCATGAGAGGTGAAGTTTGATGGTTCATTGTTTTCTGTAAAATCTGCAGAATGTGAATGCTAGCAAATGGTTGTTTTCAACCAAAGCTGAACTGTAGGCTGCAGTAACAACAACAAAAAAAGTGGATGTAAAAAGTAGCGGAGTAGAGTAGAAAATTATCAGCCAAACAGTGAGTGCATCCTACCAAACTCTTTGGGTATAAAGACAGCAGCAGATGCATAGCTGTCAGAATACAACCTATCCCTCAATCCATACTGTTTAGTGTGGGTGGAGAAATCTCCTTAATCCTCCTGCTTCTATGCCCATCTTTACACATGTATACTGTTCGTACTAGTGTATGGCCAGCTTTACTGGGAACAGTAGAGGACTGCAAAGCAAGATCCTGTATGGTACATGACATGTGTTTTAATGTCTTTTGCTGTGCGATCTTGGTCACATCTTTCTGCTTTGAGGAAGGGACCCTGTGCGGCCCCGAAACGTCGGTTTATTTGGATGTCTGTGACGCTTTCTGTCCAATAAAAGGGACATATTTATCTTTTACTACTGAGTGCTGGTGATTTCCTGACTTTCTTTTGCTGTGCGATGTTATCTAGACTGCAGTTTGATATATTCCTTTCAATACACCTAACTGCTCCTGTTTTAATTGTATCACCTAATAGAGGGCTGGACAAATCCCAAGAGACTGGTAGCCAATACTCTTTTAAAATATTCAGCTGGCATCTAACTTTGAGGTTTTCTCTAGTTGTTGTTACTGAAGCTGGCGCCTTTAAAAAGAAAATGGCCTGCCGGACTGGACAGACTGGCTCCTGAATTCCATAATGATTTGTTCTCCCATGTATTTGGTCTATCCAAATACAAGAAGCAAGCTAGCAAGTCCAGTTCTTTACACTGTTGGCTGCTGTTCTTGGAATTCTGTGTGAAGAGGGGGTCAGCTCTGCAGTAACTTATCCAGATAAAACTGACTTGGTCGAAGTTATGTGCACCTCAAAGACACAGCAACAGTAATTGATACCCCTGAAAGCAAAGGGGGCCTGTCCAAGACGGCGGGTTTTGTGGGGACTGGGCAAATGCAGACAAAGTATGCCTGCTGCAATGCCATTTAAGAAAATTCAAAGGTTCACAGTGGGGAGGGAAAAGAGAAAACACTGCTGCTCTACTTTTTACTATCGGGTACCAGAGGCAGAAGCAGATGGACAAAGCTGGGGAAGGTTGTTTTAATCTATTGCAGGACAAAAGCTGGGGAAGGTTGTTTAATCTATTGCAGGACAATAAAGTACAGCCAATGTTTTTAGATTGTTGCATTCTGTGGGTTCTAGCTAAATATGACTTGCATTAACATAAAAGGAACAGTAAAATAAAAGCACTGTGTAGCATATTGTGTACCTCTGACAAGCAAATACATCTATGCTGTATCATTCCAGGCAGTATTATTACTTTTTTTTCCCCACTTGTTTGTACACATGTACTTTTACATTGAAACTAGTTCCACTTACATGAAAAGGAATTGGGCTATAAATTCTCTGTCTGCATTATGGTTCCCTATTACATGTTCCTTTTAAAAACTTGAACGTCTTTGTTTCAGCCAGAACAATTGTCTCTTGCTTCTTCTGTGACCACAGTATCTCGTCTTGCCCTACAGTTAGAGAAATGAACCTGTGACCGAGGGAATTGTCTGACCGGCATATTGCAGTGCATTATCTCTGCAGTCATGACTCTGCTTTTGTTCGCTGTCTCAGGCTGCATTTCTGATTAGCTCTTTTCAGCCAGCAAGCTCTCTATAGATTTTCCACTGATGCCACCAGCTATAATTGTGAATGGAATTGCTGCATTCACATTGACCCTCCTATGATTAAAGGGTTTATTTTTTTATTTTAGTGGATAGCAAGTTTTTCTCTTACATTTTGACCAATTGACCTAAAGAAGAAGCACTGCTATAGAGACCTTTTTATTCTGACTCCGATTGTTGTGCTGGTGACTTATCCCTTGCTGAGACCTCTATGCCTGGCCTGTATAAGCAGATTCAATCACGGAGGACAATCCTAATCAGATAGCTGAACTCACAAATACCGTGTTCATCCAAAAAGGTTGCTTTATTCTGTACATCAGACAACAGGATACAGCAGATGGATGGTTTTCAGTATTATGTGGTCCAAAGATGATGCTTTTCCTAGCGTACTGTGCAGAATACACGTGTCCCTGTTACATGTGGCCTGTTAGCTGTGGCCATGACACAAAGAAGTACTGAACTCAGGAAGAAGAGTGGGGCATTACATACAAAGGAAAATGTGTCCTAGATCAGGAAAGAAATACAGGAAAAACAGGTGCATTATCACGAAAGGCCACTAGATAGCAGCATAGGAACTAAATATAGAATAGCCATAGAAAGAATGGATAGGGAAAACACTATATAAATTCTTATCTAACAATGTAATAACATTCTATTCCCCTATTGGGGCGGCACACCTTTTTATTTTGAAAGGCATTGTATTCAGAAGAACTTTTGTGTAAAGGTGCCTATACACCTTACAATTATCTGCAGATTTTCTGTGGTCAGATGGAAAAAGTGCAACAGATTGGCCCAGGTGGAGATTACTCCATCCACACAGTTAAGTGTAGATGGAGGAATTTGTTGCACCTTTTTCCATCTGACCACAGAAAATCTGCAGATAATTGTAAGGTGTATAGCCAGCTTAACCCAGGTTACATATCCTAGGGTGATCTTGCAGAGAATTGTGGTCAACAAGGTCGTATTGGATGGATCACTGCTGACTGCGATTACTGTGTTGCTGGTGCTGTTGATCTTGAATTGTTTTTGGAAATAGCGCAGTTTTGCAGTACTTTTTCCAAATTGGAATGTTAGTAGCAGAACCATATACTGTTTTTAGGGCACACTTGTTTTGCAAGTATGTGTTTGTTTTTTTTTGTTTTTCATTTCTAAAAAAACTTTTATCTTATTTGGTTAAAATCTGCATCGATGGCAATTTTGCAGACATGGAGCCGTGTGCCTTTTTTGTCTGTGAAAAATTAAGATTTTTTTTTCCCTGATGCAGCGCTAGCACGAGGGTAAGGGTATGTGGGTGTGGATTTTGATGCTAGGTGTGCAGCTTCTTGGAATGCTGACCGGGGTGTCCGGCGTTTGCCAAAAGGAACAAAAAATGGGGTTGCTTTTATTCTGTACATCAGACAACAGGATGGCGGGGATCTGCTCAATGGCAAAAACTTTTAGGTGCTCTGTATTTTTGTGGTGTTTCAGGAGGAAGTGGCGTGGGATGCTATGCTCAGTGCACCCCTTTTCGATGAACCTCCTGTGCTCCCCTATGCGTTTGTGGAGGGGTCGGATGGTGCGGCCTAGGTAAAGGAGGTTGCAAGAACATTGCAGGCCGTAAATTACGTGATCGTGGACACACGTGATGAATTGTGTAATGGGATATTTGGTACCAGAGCTATCTAGGAAGGACTGGCCATGGGAGATGAACTGACAGGTGAGACATTGTCGTTTTTTGCATTTATGGACCCCAATTCTATTGTTAAATGTGAACCTCTGTGTTTCGTTCGGGTTTATGAACGGACAGTTTACTGGGGGCCACTATGTTTTTGATGCTCCGGGCTTTTTTTGAAGATTACGGAGGGTTTAGGTGGTAATAGCGGGCCCAGGCTGGGGTCAGAGTAATGCCAGTTTTTCTTGAGGATGGCTTCAATGGCCTTGTACCTACTGTTGAATGGGGTGATGAATCGTACCGGGTTGGTAGATTGGCGCTTGTTTTTTTGTCTTAGTGTTGGTGTTAGTGATGAAGTGATCACGGGCCTTATTGATGAGTTCCTTGGGGTAACCCTTTTCCACAAACTTGTCTTTCAGTACGTGGCTTTGTAAAATGTAGTTTTTTTTTATTCTTGCAATTTTTGTCAATCCTCCAGAATTGCCTTTTCGGGACATGAAGCTTCCAGAGGGGGTGATGGCAACTTTTGTAGTGGAGATAGGAATTTCCAGCGGTGGGTTTGAAGTGTGTTTTCGTGATTATCTTGGTGTTGGAGTGAGTGAGTTCGAGGTCTAAAAAGACCAATTGAGATTTGTCCGTGACGTGTGTGCAACTGAGTCCTGAGGGGTTGGCGTTGCAGTGCTTAACAAAGTCATTTATGGTATCAGGAGGACAGTCCCAAATGATGATGATGATATCATCAATATAACGTCCATAAAAAAATCAGTTGTCGGGCGAAGGGATTATTGTGCCAGATGTGAAATTCCTCCCAGAAGCCCATGGTTAGGTTGGCATAACTGGGGGCATAATTAGTCCCCATAGCTGTGCCTTGAATTTGGAGGTAAAATTCCTCTAGTAAAGTGAAATAATTTTTCAAGGGTGAAATAATTGTTCAAGGGTGAACTTAGTGGAGTTAAGAATGAATTGGGTTTGCTTGTGATGAAGCTCTGGTTCATGGGACAAGTAATATTGTAAGGCCTGAAGGCCTACTTCGTGGGGAATGGAAGTGTACAGTGTGCAGACGTCAAGAGATACCCAGTGGTATGTGGGCTCCCAAGCGTAGTGGTGTAGTGTTTCGATGAGGTGTCCAGAGTCTCTCAGATAGGAAGGGAGGGTAGTGACAATGGGCTGTAAGAAGTGGTCCACATATCAGGAGAGGCCACTAGTGAGACTCTCAATGCTTGAGATGATGGTGCGCCCGGGGGTGTGGTGCTATTTTTATGAATCTTGGGTAGGTGGTAAGTTTTTTTTTTTTTTTTTTTTTTTTTTTTGGGTTGTGGGGGGCATAGAACTGCTTTCTCTTTTTTGGTGATCTTTTCATCGTACGCTAGTTCAATCAGGTTTTAAGGCGTTCAAAAATTGGGGTAGTGGGTCGGTTTTTAATTTCTGGTAAGTCTATGGGCCTCTTTTGTGTAGTCGTCTTTTGGATAACAATACACCCGCCTTTGTCTGCTTGTCGGATGGAGATGAGTTTGTTATTGGTCAGGTCTTCTTTAAGAGCTTTTCATTCATGATGGGATAGATTGGTTTTGTTACATCGTTTGGTCTGGCTGTTTGCTTTTGAAGTGGTGTTTTTTTGTGGAGGGTCACACAATTTAACGAAGTCTGTGTATGTGACTTGGTAAAACGTTTCAATGGACGCTTTGGATTTCAGTGCATAGAATTTGGAAGCGGGGTGGAGGGAGGTGTGTCTGAATGTTGGGCTGGATAGGTTTTCTCGAAGGAACTCAGCTGGGTATCCAGTATCGGCTAACTCTTCCAAGATCGCCAGGGTATCAGCGTCCAGTGCAGAGTTTCGGGGGGTGCGGGCACTGGGTAATATGGCCTTGTGGCCTCGGGCGTCCTGCTCGCGCCCTCGAGCGCTGGAGCTACACCACTCCCACCGGCCCTCCTGTCTCTCTTGCCCGCAGTGTCCATCTCCTGGCAACTGCCTACAACAATTTTCTCCTCTTTGTGCCCGCCCACCTCCACCCGCTCTCTCCCCCTGACACACCGCTCGTTGTCTCGAGCTTACCACTCGTGCCCTCGAGCGTTGCAGTCAGACCACTCACCTGTGAATCACTGCCGGACACCTCGGGCCTCATCCCAGATTCCCACTCACACCCGATCTATTCGGCGCCTGTGTCCACACTGATCGAACACATCCCCAGCATCCACAAGCAGCCATACACTGCACACCATCCGGATCACACCCCTCTCAGTCCTGACAGCATCCACCAGCCCATTTCCATCCGTGCCTGCGAATATCAGCATTCCCCTCTTATTCAGTACTTGCCATCAAGCCCCCCACAGCCCCACTGCAGTGACAAACCCAAACTTCCCCCACAAAGGTCCACCCACAGAACTAATTGCTCATTATCCCCACCATTAGAGGTTTCCCATCCACCCCTCATCAATGATATCGCAT
Source organism: Nanorana parkeri (assembly GCF_000935625.1). Taxonomy (NCBI): domain Eukaryota; kingdom Metazoa; phylum Chordata; class Amphibia; order Anura; family Dicroglossidae; genus Nanorana; species Nanorana parkeri. The sequence goes on along the minus strand of NW_017307459.1, from coordinate 314,071 downwards.
CAGCATTCACTCCTTGGTAAGTTTTCATTGTTGTTATAATTAGCCACCATATGGTAGTAGCGCTTCTGTCCCCATTTTTTGTGCTTTTATCTGTGGTCTGCCCAGCTGTGATGAAGAGAATGAGGAGATGCAAAGAGTGGCAACAATATCTGCAACAGTGTTTATCCCAGGAACCCTGTGGATGAATTTAATTATATTCAATCAGTTATGTTTTGGATTAATTTGTTAAAACGATCACATTTCAGGTCTTGCATTTATCCTCTGATTGTATGAGGAGATTAGATGTATTGCTGAACCCTTCCACACCGGAAAAGCCTTAGATTAAGACCCACCATCTCCTGGAGCTAAGACTCACCCTTGTCATTCAGATGCAAGATCTTTAGTGGGCAGTAGAGACTCTTGCATTTGACAGTTGAAATTTATGAGGCAGGGTGTCATCCCAATGGAGACTAGGCTTACAGTTTGGTTGAAGAGCCCATGTACAGCCTTTTCATCTGAGGAGGTGTTCAGGGATCAATTGGAAGATGAGATATATGCCAAAACAAGCAGTTGTAGTAGTGAATTGTTTTGTTTTTGTACTATTGCATTATGGCCACTAGATGTTGCTGAGGATCATAGAAAATACTTATTTCCTATGGTCCTTTAGCTATATCTAGTGGCCTTAATGTGCCATTCCATGAAGAAAAAAAATATTTGAAAATGTATTCCCTCATAAAGAAAAAAAAAATGGAAAACGTTCACTCTGTTCACAGAGGGCTTGCGTTCAGATATTTCCAGGTTGAACAGCCTGCAACATGTTAGTAAGTGGACCCCCTTTTGAGTTTGCGTTGATTGGCAAGTACAGCCCTTCGGGTGCATTCAGTTTGCATTTGATATTAGTTAAAAATGCCTCTGACTTCATCTATTCGACCTCCTTCTGGCCTGCGAATATCCACCTCCTAAGCTGTATGAAGGAAAGGTTTTACCCAAAGTGAACTTGTACTCTGTTTTAAAAGTATGTCCTGACCATGAGCAGATATGTATATTATGGTTATAAGCCAGAAAAGTATTTTGCCTTTTAGTGTCCCTCTTTAATTTAGCTTCACTTGGTTTCTGGGTCCTGACTTGTCTTTTCCACTGCGTAATGAGTAGGCCCTTCCTGGCCACTAAGTCTCATTGGATAGTGGAATGGCAAATTGGTGGAGGGCAGCCAGGAAGCAGGGCCACAGTAATGAAATGAAGCCAGTTCTGCATGTGCATGCCCATTACCTTAGTTAGCCAGAAAAATACCAGACCAGTGCAGAGGCCGCTGTTAGGCCATTTCCTGCACATTTTAAAATGGTCTATGGGTTTACATTAAAGCAGTGGTTCTCAACCTGTAACCTCAGGACCCACATTTGTCCTTGGTCATTAAAGTGACATTAAAGTAAAAAAAATGTTTCCCTCCCCCACCCATGTTAATGTTATCACTTACCTTAAATGATGTCTCTTAATCCGATCATCTTCTGACTGGCTCTCCGATCCAGCGCTGACTCCTCTCTGCTTGTAGGCACTTTCGATCCAGCGGTGTCTGCATGCGGGTGCACGCGCCCATAGACTTACCTTGCGTCTCGGCTCGTCTCCTGGTCGAGAATCCGAACTGCGCATGCACCCGCCCCAAGATCCTTTGCGGCTGCACGCACAGTTCCTGATTCTCGGCGCAGGAGCGTGCAGCGATAACTAGGTAAGTTTAAACCGCTGTTAAAGCGTTTAAAAAAAACAAAAACAGTTTTGCCTATATCTACTGCTTGCTAACAGTAGATCTAGGCAACAACTGGAGGCTTTAGAACCCCTTTAAGTTGTGACCCCCCCAAGTTGCAATGGAACACATGGCATTGTGGTACTGCATGTTGCGATGCGGGCAATAGAACTGTGGGTGGGAGATGCATTTTGGGGTGCCATACAAATAAATGGCAATGCACCTCAACAGAACGGTAGGTGTGTTTTGTGTGGTACAGTGCGTTAATCGCACGGAACTGTGCAATTAACGCACTGTACTAGTGTGAATGGGCTCTCAAAAACGCAGATGCACACAAAAACGCAGACACAATGTCACGTACTCAGACCTTCTCACACACACATGCACTCCAATTTTTAAATCCACCCAGTCTCCCTATCGAAGAACTGGAGTGGATCCTCAGCCTGGGGTCCAGTGGGGGCTGCTGTGCTGTTATGGAGCTCCATCCATATGTGCATTGCTTGTACAGCTTCCTTGACCACCCTGTAAAGGTGACGGGAACCAGAATGTTACATCACTCGGGTCCAGGCACCTCTACAGGACACCTGAGGGAGCTGTAAGCAATGCACATATGGACCCCCCTCGTATCCCTACCCCTAGCCCACCCCACCTCATGCTTACACTCGGCACCGGGCAGCATATTTTGAATGGCTGCTTGGAGTGAGAACTGACCGTGCTGCACTAGGGGGAGGCTGAGGTGCCTCAACTAGAACAGTGGAAGGCATGTGGGGGACCCACTGAACACAAAGTTGCAACGCACTTTTGGTTCACAACCCACCACTTGAGAACCAAGGCATTTAAGGTTATAATTCTGGACTTGCAGCATGAATACATCTGAAGGTAAATGTAATTCTGTGAAAAGTAAGGAGCTTTGGTTTATGGTTGTAATCATCTTTTTTTTTTCCTTTGTTTCAGGGCAAAATGGTGAAAGGGATGGGTGGTGCCATGGACCTGGTGTCAAGTGCTGGAACAAAAGTAGTTGTCACAATGGAGCACTCAGCCAAAGTAAGTAACACAATGCTCTTTGGTTACACAAATGTTTGTCATTTTAACACTGCTATTGACATCTTGTATTTCAGTATGCAAATATTTTGGCTCACTATACAGGTTCTAATAGCCAATAAGGTTCTCCCTTTCATTCTCTAATACTGCGCTCCAAAAACATAGTTTTTGATATGTGGAGAGAGGGAGATTCAATCGGGAACAGCAAAGCTTGGACTGGGAGAGGAAAAAGCCACACAAGGAGCCAGTTGAGTTTTCTGCAGTTCTCACATGCTAGCAAGGAGTATGCTGAACGTAAGAGAGCAGAGTGACATCCCTTTGCATGTATTTAATCTGTGCGTTAAGCCGTTTGCCTGTAGCTGGGCTTAAAGCAATACAAGACCTACTGAGTTTCAGTAGTTTAAAATCTGTTGGGCCACAATCTTTGGCTGATCATTTCATAAATCATTTCAAAGTGTGTCTGTGTCAAATTTTCACTTTTTTTCCAGAATATATTTTCATCTTTCTCCTTCGCATTTTGGCTTTTCTTCTTCGCATTTTGGCTTCCCATATCTCAGCAATGTCAGACTAACCTTTTTTTTTGTACAGTTCTAGGTCTGTTGGATTCAGGTGCTATTATTCCCATTCCTTTTGGCAAAACATTTTCAATGTTTTTACTCAAACCTGTTTACAGTTCCCAAACCCAATGGAAGACCCTGTCTGATTCAGGATTTGAAAGCACTCAATGCGTTTTAATGGATTCCATCCGGAATTTGTGAATATGTACAGTCGGTTGTCAATTTTTCTCTTAGACCTAAAGGATTTGTATCTGCATTTCCTGTATTTTCAGCTCCTCTGTATTTCCTTAGTTTTGCAGTAGGTGATCTTTTAGTATCAATTTGTGACACTTCCCTTCTGGTTGGCTTGGGCTCCAAGGTTTTTTTAAAAAGTTCTTGCATCGGTTCTGGGTTTTTATTTTTGTCATCTTAATTTGGAGCTCATTGTTGGTAGATGGTGCTGCAGACATTAGAGGACTTTGGGTGGGTTTTGAATATCGAGAAGTTGTCCCCAATTCCATTGCATCGCTTGGGTATTTGGGTCTTCTTTTGGATACCCTTCAAGTAAAGGTGTTCCTTCCTCGGAACAAAATATTAAAGTTGCTGGATCAAGTTTAGTTGCTTCGATCTCTTTGATGTTCCTCTGTGAGAACCTGCATGAGAATACTGGGATTTATGTCAATCTACGAAGCTATACCTTTTGTACTCGGTTCCATTCCAGGATTTTACAGAGGAACATTCTTGCAGTATGGAACAAGTCTCCTCTATCGCTGAACAAGATGTTCAGATTGAGTGCCCCAGCCAGGATGTTTTTCTGTCATGGTGGTTGACATTACCTGCAGTGACCATGGCCATTCAAATAACTGGCAATGCAACAAACCTCCCGCACCAGAACGTGCGGTAGGTGTAATTGCGTGGTACAGCGAAATTAACGCACTGTATTAGTGTGAACGGGCCTTAATAAATACCGACGGGCGCACACACAACCACACACAACCACACACAATCTCACACACAGGCATTCTCACACACGCATACACAAAATATATATTTCTTTTTTTAAGATCAACCAAGTCTCCCTACCTGAGAATTGGAGTGGATCCTCAGTATGGGGTCCAGTGTGGGCTGCTGTGCTGTAACAGAGCTCCCTACATATACAGCTCCCTTGCATGCCCTGTAGAGGTGCTGGGAGCCAGAATGTGACAACACCAGTCCAGACACCTCTACAGGGTATGCGTGGTAACTGTAAGCAAACAAAACAATCCTTGCTGCACACCTTACCGGGGTGCCCATGTAGCTATACGAGTGGGTGCTCAAAATGACTGCTGAGGGCGCTGCCACATGCAGATAGTTGACCGTCACCAGCACACAAGCGATAGTTACAGCAGTTTAAGTGATATTTTATTGAAGAATGCTGTCAATCCTATGCGAAGTGCTTTCGGGGCCACACAGGGTCCCCTTCATCAGGCTCAGATGAGTGGGAGAATTAAAAACCTCTTTATAGACATAGCAATGGTGAAGTGTATTGCAAACCACACCCACACTCCCTGGCGTCAATATTGACGTCACAATCCCGCCACTATGTTCAAATATGATATAATAAATTGGCACGTAAACATACCTGAGAACAAGCAGTAAAAAATGACCTCTCGTATAGCATTATAGCTAATATTTGCATGACACTTACACTTTTACGCACTTTCAGGGCCACGCATATGAAGGACAGCATTCTTCAATAAATGAACACGAACTGCTGTAACTCGCTTTGTTGTGCTGGTGACATTCTTCAACTAAGTAAATGTAAGCAATGCGCATATGGATGGAGCTCCCTCTTGGCCATACCCGCAGCCCACCCTGCCTTAGGCCTCATTCACTCCGCTTAGAGTCGGCTCATACAGATCCGTGCGGTGTGCAGGGCCGCATCAAGCCATTCCCGGGAAGGACAGGTGCTGCGAGTGCTTGTACGCAGCAGCCTGCTCTTTTATGGGAGGATGCGGCCGTGCGCAGCAGCCTGCTCTTCTCTATGGGAGGATGTGGCCGTACGCATCCGAGCTACACATTCATGCAGGTGTCGGGTAAGCGTATGGACACCCACAAGGGATGTGCAGCTCTGGTGAGCATATTGCCGCGTCCTTCTATAGAGAACAGGCTGCTGCATACAATCTCACGCAGCACCTGTCCCTCCCAGGAACAGCCCGATACGACCACGCCCACCGCATGGATCTGTACGGGCCTCCTTCACACGACTCTTAAGCTGTGTGAATGAAGCATTAAGCTGACAGTCGACATCGGGCATCATATTTTGAATGGCTGCTTGGTGCAAGAACTGACAGTGCTGTTCTACGGGGAGCATTAAGAGCCTCTCGCCTTTTCACGTGCAGTTCAGTGCGTTTTTTTGGTGCGTCCCAGACCAGAAAAAAATGGTGCTTGCAGCATTTTTTTCCCCCAGCACTGGTGTGAACAAAGCCCAGACCAGAAGTACCATAGGAATAAATTGGGATGCATTTCAGGTGCGAACAAAAGCTGTTCTGGTCCAGATCTTGTCTGTACATGGTGTGAACAAGCCCTAGGCTTACAAGTAGACAACGGTTGCATTGTGCCCTGAGAAGAACCCAATTCCCCTGGCACACTTCACCCTGACATATTTCCCTGTCATTCAGCACCCTATCACTGCACCCTGAACTCTCCATTCCTCACAGCCAGCACCACCTGCCCCCCCCTCCCAACAACCAAGTAAGCAAGTCTGCCACTACATACCCCAACACTGCTCCTTCTGTCCCGGTCACTTTCTCACTACATGGAGATGCAGAGTGGAGGATAGACTGAGCCTGGAGGTTCTGGACTCTGCCCACTCAGCATTTGGCTCCGCCAACTTCCTCCTGGCTCAGATGACATCACCTCCTCCCCAGAGCATCTAGTAGCTGCAGATCATCTCCCAGAGAAATGAGATATGCTTCAACCACTGGGAGACCTGTGTGAGGATTGTCTGTTTCCTGGGTAAATTGAGAGCTGTGCATTTATTCCGTTTATGGTCAGGCAGTTAACCCTCTGGGGGCGCTGTACACTGAGTGTTTCTGGGGGAAGCAGGAGGAGGAGCCTGCTTCTGGGTTAAGAGGAAGTCTAACACTGAGGTTTTAACCCTTTTGCTGCTGCCGAGATAGGTCATGTCAACAACAATGGGCCCCTGTAAGCAGACTCCCGGCAGGTATAACAGCCAGGAGTCTGTTTACATGTGTACAGTGGCCCACTCTCCTACGGGATGGCTGCACCCCTCAGCCCTTCCCTCAGGTATCTATTTACTCGGCACAATCTCCTCCTTTTTTGTGTTTTTTTTATTTAAAAGGTTAATCTATTGTGTTTATGTGCACTAAAATTAGTGTAAGTGAATTTTTAAATGAAAATTTCGGTTTGTGCTGATGTCATGCGGCATAAACATTGCATCTGCCACCATTTTATTCTACAGGCTCTCTGCTTTCAGGAAATTGATCATTCTAAGGGTTGGGGGGTGTAGTTATCTTAAGGCCTAAAATTTGTTTTTTAACGTGTGCCAAAAAAAAAATTAATTGCAAAAACAGCTCTGGCAGTGAAATGGTTAAAACCATCCACCCCCCTCCATTACTGCAGAAGCCTTCCAATGTGGCGGCCATTATGTAGAAGCTCAGCATCCAAGTTTTTTCTTTTTACTTTCGAGATACATGTTTTATTCGAAATAGAATTTAAAAAATAGAAACTTTTGAGCCCCCTTTTTATTATAAACTTCATTCTTTTTATAACCGGCTGACACTAAGGGGAAAAGTAAAAAATCCATGTTTAGTTGCTGTATTCCTCTTTTGCAGGAAGTCTAGAATAGAATGTGCAAATTCAAAATTAACATAAAATCGAAATTGCTGCATTATTCAGAATTGTCTACATTAATGTTTTCCTAGCTACAACATTTGCATTCAAACATGACCTTTTAATAAAAAATCTGTGTGACAGACCTGTTACAAGAAGGAAAAAAATCTGCACTTCTTAAGAATCCACTATAAAATAACAACTTCCCAACTGCAAATTTTGCAAATATTTGAGCATATGTTGATCAATTTGCTTCCAGCCAGCTAACAATCTCAAAGTGCCAAATGGTAAATAACCACAAAAGGATATGAACCCAGATCCAAACACAAATAGGGAGGCTCCAGCATTTAATGATCGGTGCCTGAATAGCTAAATGGAGATGGATGTGTTATTTAGGTGCAGCCTCTCCTGTTGCCACGGAAACGCTTCATTTCAGAATGCCTGTCTTGTTTCCCGGCTTCTCCATAATCTAGTTTAAGGCAATATGTGACAAAAGAACATAGTAGAATTGAATAATTGTATGCCTTTTTTGCTTTATTTTAGTGTGTTCCATATTTAACATTGCATACTTAAGTGCTGGAGGGCTTTTTTTTTTTCTCCTCTCCAGACTGTTCATATTTTGCTTGCTAAGCACCCCTTTCAAATACATTGCTCATTAAAAACCGCTCCTGTATTCTTACATTCTTGAAAAAAATGGCTTTTCAATTCTTGCTGGTCACACAGTAAACTAGTCGGCAAAATTCTTCACCTTGGTTATGGTTTTTGTTAGGGATGCACCGATACCGTTTTTGCGGTATAGAGCAGTGGTCCCCAACCCCCGGGCCGCCGCCCGGTATCGGTCCGTGGATCAAATGGTACCGGGCCGCATGCGAAGCAGCACTCCCGACTCTGCTCTGCCCAGCTCCGTGTCACAGACTTTACTGCGGTTCATTGTAAAAACTTTGTACAACGAACTGCAGTAAAGTCTGTGACACGGAGGAGGGACAGCTGTATGTTCCGGCGCAGGGGCGGACTGACCCGTCGGGCGCTGCCCGAGAGCCCGCGACCAGGCATCTGTCCTGTACCAGGCGGCAATTCCTCCGCACCGCAACCCCCCTCCGTCAGAGAGGAGAGAAGCCGCGCGACGGATCCTCTGGCGTGGCTTCTCACTCTAGTGCTGGCGGAACTACTTCCGCTTCTTCCCATGTCCTCTCCTGGAGAGAGAGAGAGAGAGAGAGAGAGCGCGCCCGACCGGCGTGTGGTGGAGACTGGAGGGCAGCCAGCGACGCCGCAGCAGCCATCGGTGGCATCGGAGGAGGGCAAGGAGGAGGCTGATACCGGAGGAGGGACACAGGGAGTTCAGGTAAGTGAAGCCCTCTTCTATTATATTTTTTTTTCTTTTAACATTTAATTTTATTTCTGAAGTTTTTTTTTTGCACTTTGTACAATATATAAAAAATACAGGGTAGGGGAAAAAAAGGAATTCAGTGTCTAAGGGCTTGTTCACACCAATTGTGATGCGTTCCAGAGTGGCAGCTGCTGGAACGCACCACAATCGCTCACAAAACTTCCCCTTGCGTTCTGGGGCGTGGCAGTGCATTGAATTCAATGGCACTGCTTCGCCTTCCCGCCGCAGTGCGATCGGGAAGTGTGGCAAAACATTGCCTGCGTTCCATTCCACTGCAAACACAAAAAATAGCGCAAGCAGCATTGCAGTGGAACAGAACGCAGGCAATATTTTGCCACGCATCCGATCGCACTACGGGAGGTGGCTGCAGTGCCTTTGACTTCAATGCACCGCAACGCCCCCTCCCACCCCTGAACTCAGCGGGAAGATTTGTGAGTGATTGCTGTGCGTTCCAGCAGCTACCGCTCTGGAAAGCACCGTAATTTGTGTGAACAAGCCCTAAGGGCCCAGTCCCACCATAAGGAGTGCGTGCCAGTGCGTTCAGCCTCTGGAATGCAACCCGGCGGCTCACTTTGTTTTGGGGCAGGAGGGGGCGTGGTGGTCCATTGAACTCAATGGTACTGAAGCCTCGCCCCCCGCCTGCAGTGCGATCGCGGCACCGGAATGCATAACACCTTAGTGCCTGCGTTTTCCGGTCCAGTGCGATCTGCAAAAATGCTGCATGCACTATTTTGTGCAGATTGTACTGGACCAGAACGCGGGCACTAATGTGTCACGTTTGAGTTCCGGCGATCGCACTGGGGGCAGGGGGATCGGCTGCGGTGCCGTTGAGTTCAATGCACCACCAGGGGCGGACTGACCATACGGGCATTCGGGCACGGCAGAGCCAGCTGTACCCGCCCCCTCCCCCGTCCGTTCCTGGTATGTGGGTCAGCGTGAGTGAGGACACTTTCCTGTGACCCCTCCCCTCCACTGGCCGCCAAGGAGAGGTGCTGCAGCCTGGATGTAGGTAAGGTTGGGGAGTCTGTGGGTGATGGCTGGCTTGGGGGGGTTGGGGGACTGTAGCTGGGTGGTATTCAGCATTGCTGTATAATGATTATACAGCAATGCTGAATACCACCAGCTGAGGGCCCGCGGGCGTCACCCCCCCCTGCCCCCCACAAAATGAAGCCCCCGGCCGCAGGTGCAATGGTTCCCTCCCTCCGCCGCCTCTCTGCCACATGCACCGCTACAGATGCGGCTCTCTAATCGTGCGGCCACTCACTCCTCAAGGGGTACTCGGGAGACCCTCTGTCTAACATACATGATTAGAGGGCCGCATCTGCCTGCTCCAGCCAGCCCAGATCGCCTCAGTATACCCTTGATAAGCGTGCGGCTGCGCGATTAGAGAGCCACATCTTTAGCGGCGCAGGTGGCAGAGAGGCGGTGGAGGGAGCCACTGCACCTGCAGCCGGGGGCTTCATTTAGCGCAGGGGGTTCAGTGACGGGATATTCTGCGGTTATATCTATATATAGATATATATTATTATTATATATATTTATAATAATGATATATATATTATAAAATATAAACAATCAACGCCCCCCTCAGCGGGCCGCGGTAGAATTATCAAACGTTGACCGGTCCGCAGCGATAAAAAGGTTGGGGAGCACTGGTATAGAGTACTGATATTTGTTTTTCGGTACTCGCAAATACAGAGTACTGGTGCAGTTTGCCCAGATTATCCGGAAGTCTAGGGGTGGATAATGACCTGTTGCTGGCTTCCTCATTGCCTGTGAAGCTGGTGTTCTAGCAAAAGAACACCGGCTCCACTGGTCATGAAGCCAGTTGGGCTCGGTCAAATCGGGAACCAAACGGCTATGAATGAGGTGCTTTCTAGCTTCCTGATTGGCTAGGAAGCCAGCTTCACTTGTTGCTAGGTATCCTGGCCTTCTGACCAATCTGGAAGATGGATGGCACCTCATGACCCAGCTTCCTGATTGGTCAGGAAGCCAGGCTGCCTAGGGACAAGTGAAGCCGGCCTCCTAACCAATCAGGAAGGCATGAGGCGGGCCATTACATGCTGCCCAACTTCCTGATTGGAAAGGAAGCACGTTCCATGCTCCCTTGGCACTTGCCAATTCTGGTATCGGAGGTAAGTATCGGAGCATTTGGGTTGAGTAAGAGTACTCGCCCAAATACTCTATCGGTGCATCCCTAGTTTTTGTATATGAGAAAGTATGTATAACCTACATTTTTATATACGCATAATTTTTTTGCACCTAGTTTTTGGTTCAATTTGGCATTTAGAGAATGTTGACCTGTTCAAGGACCTTGTCACTTTCCCCGTACAGGACAGAAGGACACTATCTGCGACATCTCCATGCACAGAACACGTTTTATTCACCAGCAATACCGTTACACCTTTGTCAATGGGACCCTCAAAATACCTGTTGTCAGACCTCAGTTAGCTGTGATGTCACCCCCCTCCAGCATGTGACCATTCTCTGTAGTGAGTAAAACCAAAATGCTTTCACATGGTGGATAAAAGGAAATCTGATTAGGACCTTTTATTCACACTGACGTATACAGTGTGCAGAAACCTATGCCCAGGAGGGATATGTGCTGCGTGCAGCCGCCTGTACATCTGTCAAGGATGTGGCCACACACTGCTACTTGATAACCCAAACTTGCACATCCTATCATACAGGAGGCTACAGCAGCGCCTGTCCATCCAGGGTGCTTGTTTAGGCACAGATGAGCACGCTGTATGGAATTTAGTTGTTTTTTGTAGGTCCCCCAGGGGGCTCTTAACATTAATGTGCAAGTTTGCACTTTATGGCACAATTGCCATGCAAAAGGCTCTACTTCAGCAATGAAATGTTCTCGTTGCCCCCTCCATTGCTCTGTCACAAGTGCTTCCATCTTCTTCTCCTGACCTTCTTCCTGGTACACAGTCTTTAAGTCATCCTTTGCTGTCCCAGGGGGGCAAAGTGACACTAAACTTGGGAATTAAATCTTAAAATGCATTCAAGTACTTTACCTATTAAAAAAACTGTATCTTATTTGTGTATCACTCCGCACTAAATCCTCAAATCATCTCTGAATTCATGTTGACACTGTCCTTCCTTCTGAAGGATGAGTACTTTTTGCTCCCCATGGTCCCTGTATGTGCTGTACAGTAGCCACTGCTCCAAATTTGCCTCCGTGATGGACTACAACCTCACGGTAGTTTACTAATATCCTTGAATATCCTAGCGTGTGTTCGGGTTTCACTTGAAGAAAAGGTGGCAACCCTAACGGAGAGTGGTGTGATCACGGCAATGATCTTGGAGCGGTGACTACTTTACAACACACAGGGACTATGGGGACGAAAAGTAGCCACCCTCCAGAAGGAAGGACAGTGCCAGCACCAATTCAGAGACGATTTGAGGATCTACAGCTGAGTGATACACAAACAAGAAACATTTTTGTTAATAGTTGATCCTTAACTCAAGTACCGAACTCCTGTGTTTAGTGTCACCTTTAACTCGTTGGCATGCCCACATCCTGTTGACTGGCACTTACTTACCAATGCTGGAATTGTACACTGTAAATGTGTGGTTGGTGGTGTTCAATTTGTAAATTGTTATGGCATATAAAAGTGTGGTCTTCTGTAAAACCTACCTGCTGGCAATTAAAAAAAAAAAAAAAATGATTTACTTCCAATTTTTATGTACACACACCAATATCAATTCCATTGCCGATTTGCTACACTGTATATTGCCAACAAAACATCCTTGCTCCAAAATAAAATGACATTGTAGCATACATGAGGTTTTGCTCATTTTTTAAATTCTGTACTGTAAGAATTGCCTTCCTCTACATCTGGCTTATTGTTGCAACCCGTATAACAAAAGTATATGTATTCATGTGCATTGCCAAATTAATACCCCATTTGCCTAAATATGCATGCATGCCATTTATCTAGTTGCTTTCATTTTTGCGTTGGCAGAAAGTAGAGTGTGGCTGTTGCCTGCGGCAACATCTATTTTTATTTTTGTGATTTAACGCCATTGTACTGTATTATACATCTTCTTAAATGGTACATATAAGCATTCTGGCCTGTGCATCAGGGGATGGTGGCGTTTAATATCCCTACCACAGTCACACAAGAATGTACAGTTCTGGGCTGTCAGCAATAATTCAGACATGATGTAGGAACATCTGAAGTGACATTAAGAAGTGCTTACCAATCGCTCTGCAAACGCATCCAACGTGGCATCTGTGATCTGTGTTCATTTGTCAAGATGAAGAAGTTCAGATTAATTGCAGATTATGGCCCCTTGGCCCTGTGACTTATGATGCATCATGCCTCATTAAGATGGAAGGACATGCTTTTCTTATCTTAATTTGTGAGAAATCTCCTCCGGGTTCTGATTTATGTGACGTGTCCTACTTTCTAATGTACAATGCTAAATCCAGATAAACTTTTTTTTACTAGGCCTCAGTTTAACCACTTGGTTAACTGCAATGTCACATTTTATTTCAGTTTATTCAAATGTTGATTTAGAGGTTCTGCTTACAGGGTTTGATTTCCCTAAATATGGGAGACAAAAACCTGAAATGGCCATTTAGCTTATCACGAAGCTTCTCTTGTTCCTTGCCAGCATAGCAGAGATGTTGCTGAATAAGTACAAACTGTCCGTTACAGCCGTGGTGCTCCAGAAATATGCTCTGTTGTAACTTACTGAATGCATTAATGATCTGTTAGACCAGTTATCTGTTCTTGGGTTGATCTTCTTTGGCAAAGTCGTTTTGCATAACTGTCAGTGGCAGGCTCGCAAAGAGGCCCCTTGTGTTGTGCTGGATTTTAAAGTAAAGGCTACCACTGTAAGAGTAAGTGTGTCTTCCCAGTAGACCGTATAGTATATCTGTATTCAGATCAGTTTGTAAAAGAAAACTTTAATGACCCCATTGTCATTAAACCAATTTCCTGTGAGTGAAGGGCATCCTGTGGGTAAATCTTTCCAATGCCCTGCATCAACCAGTACAATGATGCTGAAAACAGTGGTAACTTTAAAGCTGCTCAGAAGCATCATGGGGAACCTGTGTATTGTGTAACTTACCGGACAATCTAAAGAATGACCTTAAAAATATACTGCATGTGAGGCAGCTTTAGGATGACACTGGATGTGGGCTTTTTTTGTATGTTTTGTTTTTCTTTTAATACACCTTTTTAAGGCCCTTTCACACTATCCAATCAGGAGGCGATCCATACAAGCATCCTCTCTTGATCAGAGCGGTTCGCTACCATGTTATCGCTGTGACATCCAGGTCTGTCCAGTTTTTTCCTCCATCTTGCGATGGAGGAAAAAACTTAAATGACCGGACCCATGTCTGTCTATAGGGAATCAGATGTAAACAGACATGTCAACTTACATCAGATTGCCCTGATCCGGCACGATCAGGCCTAGCAAAATGAAGCACTGTTCCGTGTGGGTTTTTTTTTTTCTTTTTGTTTTTTGTTGTTTTTTTTTTCCCCGGACCTGGCCGGAGCCAGGGGCAACCGGATGCAAACTGACATCAGTCTGTTTAGATCCAGCTGATTTTGAAGGAGCCTGCCGTAACATTTTCGAGCGATCAGCCGGCAGCCAGTGAGCTGCCTGCTTTGGTCGGGTATTCTGACAGGTGTCGGCAGCCACTGTATGTAAACAGCAAGGTTTCCTTGATCAACACACTGTTAGTGTTTGATGCAGGAATCTGGTCTATTATTTTTTTGTTCAGCCCGTGGGTTGAATGAAAAAAGTAGATCAGTGTATGGCCAGCCTTACGTGCGTGTGTAAAATGCAGCTTGAGGTATTGCGCCCTCTATTTTACAACAGTGGGTAAAGAGTAAAACCTAGCCTTGAAGCATAACTCTAAAGTCTATACACACGCACGTAAGGCTGGCCATACACTGATCTATTTTTTTTCATTCAACCAAAAAAAGCCTTGAAGCATAACTCAAGTCTATTCTGTCCACCGCCATCTTCTCTGCTGCTTCTTCCAGGTTGCCCATTGCTCATCTTCAGCCCTTCAGTCAGATGATTTTAATGTCTGCATGACTGCTGAAGTTGCATTTGTCTCTGGCACACAGCTCAGTTCTTGATATGACCGATGCTGGGAATGAGCCAATGTACACTGCACTGCATTATGCGCAGTACAGTGTACACAGAGAAATAAAAATTGCTTGTGGGAAGAACAATTATTTTTGGGCAGAAGAGATTTGGCAAAAAGACTTGGCCTCCTTGGAAAGTTTTGTGTGACTTAGCAGTGTCTTTCCTTTTCCACTCTATTGAGATAGTTCTGGTAGCATCTACATTCTGAGGCCACTCCCAGTTAAAAATGGTAACTAGGACAGTTTTTTTAAACATTTCCATTCATTTTCCCTGGCAGCAGTTGGCATGCTGTTGCCAATTAAGGCAAGATCAACCGCTTTCTTGTCCTGTGGTACACATGGGGTTCCTATACAAAATTGCATTTGTTTGGAGATCTACAATATCTCCTGCTATGAACTTTTTGTCCCGGACTCTTTGTGCCTAGTTCCTGTAAATAGACCGTGCTGTACTGCACTTTTTCTTCCAGTGTGTTCTGGTGAAAACTCCATTTTGGATTTGGACAAATAAAAGGGGGTTAATGTCTCTACTCGGGGGCACGCAGACGACTATAAAACCTCTCAGCGGTTCTAACCTTTTTCAGTCTATCCAAAATAAAAATGAACAAAAAAAGTTTGGGTTTTAAATGTTTTGTTGGAGAGATATTTGGGCCTATGCCCACCTTTAAACCAAAAGCCGTTCTTCACAAAATTAGACCATGTCGCAAGGTTGTATACAAAGTACAGATGTACATTGATTTTCCTTTTTTTTAATATGGCTGAAAAGAGCTCTTCATAGGTACCCATGAAGAACTGGAAATCTTCAGAACCAGGGAGAGCATAGGGCAACAAAGGTTTATATTGCCTTATGGGAGATGTAATCTATTAGCGTCCATACAAACCAGTTTCCTAGGTAAAGCTTTGACTTCCAAACAAAGTGCATGTACAGTATTGCTAAAGACTGCTTTTGAATGATTTCACTTTTACCTGTGTGTTCTAAATAAAACAAGCTCTGCTTTATTACAGGGAGGAGCGCACAAAATTTTGGGGCAATGTAACTTGCCGCTTACTGGTAAACAGTGTGTGGATCGTATCATTACAGAGAAGGTAAAACCTTAATTTTACAACTTATATTGCTTTATATTTTCACGTAACCTTTGATTGTATTATCAAAAAAACTCTAGTATGTATTCCTATTACAATGGTGATGTTATGACCAGATAGTGTATGCTGGGACTCCTTTCAAGTCTTTAAAGGAGAACTATGGGGTCAGTGCTTTTCCCCATAGTTCTCCTATGGGTAACGGGAGGACACAAACTAGCAGCGTCCCGTCACCAGCTACAGCTCACGGTATACTGAGACGCAGCAGCCGGGACGGATCCCGACAATACTGTCTGGATCCACACGGCTGCGTGAGTGACAGCTGGCTCTGCCATCCTAGAGGCAGAGCCAGCTGTACCTGCCCCCTCTCCCGTCCGTTCCGCCAGTCAGCGCTGGAGAATCGGGGATGGGGGGGGAATCCATGCATGGAGCCGTGAGTGACAGGATAGAGCGACGGTATGTGTTCGCTCACTTCCCGATCTATTGAGCCGACCTGTGACAGTTTCATTGCCACACGTCGGCTCGAATTATGAGGCTGAGTGATTTTCACTCGCCTCATAGTTCTCTTTTTAAGGTTCTTTTAAATGCCATTAAACATCACTACATAGGTTGGCTTATGGTTGAGCCTCACTGAAGTTCTGCCTTTCTTACCCATCATCAGGCACTCCCACTGTGAGCCAGATTTGTACTCCTAGCTGGTATCTGTCGGCTCTGGGTGAAGAGAGGACATATACAAGTTAACAAAATGGTGTTTTTGTTTATGCAAACCCTGAAAATTAACTTCTCTGCTCCTCAGTGTGTTAAATATACCATTGAAGACTCTTCTATCTGGTTCTTAGTGCAAAAATACCTATTGATCCTGCCAGAATTTGTGTGAGCTTGTAACTTCCTGTTTTTGCCTCAGTTGGAAGTTAGCTAGCATTATTCTCAGCTCCACTTGTGGACTACAAACCACCTCACTCCATGTTATGGAGATCAGGGAAGTTGTTCTGTTTCAAACATACATTCTGTCTAAAGCTGGGTACACATGGATTAAATATGGGGCAATGAAGCAGGAATTGGCCTGAAATTCGATCCATGGGTGGTCCTGTCTGCTCAACAAAAGTTTTAAAAAAATATAAAGGTCCCCACACACCTTACGATAATCGTACGATTGTACGATTATCGTAAGGTGTGTGGAAGCCGTGCGACCTCTACTACTGTAAGGTCGCACGACTTTTAACTTACGGACATGTTCGAAAACGCGCCGAGCATCGTACGACGTTCTGCGGGTTTGTGGCATGTCCGTACGATAACAGCCGTACGGGCCGGTGTGCGCAAGCGCACACTGCCCGTTCGGCATTGCGGTCATCGGAAGCCCGCCCCTCGGGGCGTGGCTTGCGATCATCGCAAGTACGATCTGCCTATGCAAGATAGGCAGATCGTACGTGTTTTTTAAGTACCTTACAACCATCGCAAGACAAAAGTCTTGCGATGGTTGTAAGGTGTGTGCCCAGTCTAACAAGGACTAGAGGCCACCACCTAAAATTGGTAGAGAAAAGATTTATCCACAAAGGGCGTAGGGGATTCTTTTTCAGTTAGAGCGGTTACATTTTGGAACAGTGGCATCTGCAAAGAATATTGCTTCATTCAAAAATCAAATACTGGACCACACAGGGACTCTTATATACACACACAACACACACACACGTTGAACAAAAGTCGATCTAATTACACAGTTACAGTATTTGAATAACTGTGTAATTAGATCGACTTTTGTCGAAGGGACCTAGTAGAATATTGTCTACCAGTGCTTGCAGCCAATAAGCTACAAACATTGACTATTCTGACAGTGCTGGGCTCCACTGTTATACTACAATGTACAGTGTGAGTGGTTTGTTCAGCCATGCTTTTGGCGTGAATAAAGGAATCTTGTCATTTTCGTAACTGTGCACCCAGCTTTAGGGAGACAACACTGCTCCTCTAGAGATATTAAAGAGAGTCAGCATTGTTACCCTAGGACAGGAAGTGTGTTGGCAACATATGAGGAAAATCCCCCCACACCACCACCCTTTCCTGCTGTTAGAAAATGCCCAGTACAGAGAGTAATCGGGTGCTCGTTCATAGAACTAATCTACACTCCTAATTTGTTCAGACTGTAAATCACACAAAACTGCACTCTGATGCCACAAATTCAATAGATTCCCCAACAGGATTCCACTCGGTCCCTCCTGAGGTCTGCTCTGTGCTAACGTGTTTCACCACAAACGGGCTTAATCATAGAAATCTTCTACAATTAAGCCAGTTTATTGTGAAACATACCAGAACGGAGCAGACCTAGCAGGAGGGGGCAGACTGGGCGGTATTTTGTTGGAGGTAAAAAAGTGTTTTTATTGCACTTATGGCATCAAAGTGCGGCTTTTTGGAATTTACAGACAAAGTGTTACTGGCAGAGTGACCAAGTAAAAATAATGGGAATAATGCCAAAAAAAAGAACTAATGCAGCCGCTACATCTAGGAACTGGTAGGCAGCAGCATATGAGATTTTTGTTCTTGGGTTTAGATACGCTTTAAAGAGCATACAACTGAAAATAAATGTATTGTATCCCCTGGAAAATGTCCTAAGATCGTTGTGGTATATAATCAATCACACTGATATGGTTGGGTGCCCTTTTCCATCTGCTGCCTTTCCAGATAAATCTGGTGATTGCCCTAAGGGTAAGACAGGCTGGCTAATCACATACAAGGAGCAGGAAGTAAATTATGATTCTTATCTGTCTTGGTGCAAAGTGAGCCTGTTGTAATTTAATCACTATAGTGTACATAAATGTACCTGTCACTTATACTTAATGGAGGCAGCCACTTCATGGGTGTAACCACTATTCACTTCAGCCATCCATTAGTTCTTCATGAGCAAGGTTAGCTCTAGGAAATTGACAGGCTCCATGCTTTATTTGTCCACTCTACAAAATGCAATATAATGGAAGCCATGTGTGGAGCAGGCAGTAGCCCTGGCAACTCTGGGATGTCAATTTAATTCTACAGTGGATGGTCAATCAAACAAAGGTATGGCTGGATTTGATTTCGTAAAGGATATCTACAGTTGTAATCAAAATTATTCAACCCCCATTGCAAATCAGGTGTATTGGCAACATTTACAGGCTGTTTGCAATAAACCAAACAAAAGCTACTGAGTTAGGTCAAAACAGCGAATGTGTCAAGTGGTTTCCCCAAATTCAACAGATCATTTAACTTTTAATGATCTAAAGTCTCAAAATGATTTAACCCACTTCATGGCAAGCATCTTTAGTACTTGGTGGACCCTTTTGCTGTTATGACCTGCTGTAAACAGGATGCATAGCCAGACACCAGTTTCTTGCAGCATTCCTGAGGATTCTTAGCCCATTCCTCATGAGCAATGGCCTCCAGTTCACTAATATTCTTGGGTTTGCGTGCTAAAATTGCCTTCAAATCCAACCAGAGATTTTCTATGGGATTCAAGTCGGGTGACTGGGGGCCATTGTAGAATCTTCCAGAACTTCTACTGCAACCAAGCCTTGGTGGAATTTGAGGTATGCTTGGGGTACTGTAAACTGTCCTGTTGGAAGGTCCAATGACACTCAAGCTTCAGCTTCCTCACAAACAGCATGACTTTTTCTTCTACGATTTCCTGATGCTGCCCAAAAACAAAAAAATTATATATTGTAGCTCACCAGTTGTGGTGGCTGCATTTGTTTTAGGCTAAGAACACTTTCTACAAGTAGAAGAAAAAAAAAACTGGTTATCTAAGAAGGGATATGCCGACAGAGTATTTGGGCATGTACTTGTAAGCGCCCAAATGCTCCTGATTCTTATCCTGATACCAGAACTTCCCGTATCAGGAAGCCAAGCGGCAAGTCATTACTGTCGCTTGGCTTCATGATTGGCCGAAAAACCAGCTCCATGCTCCCTCACTCGCTGTCTGGCTTTCTGATTGGCCAGAAAGTTGTCTCCATGCTTCCTAGTCACCTGGTGATGAGGGAGCATAGAGCCAGTCTTCTGGCTGATGATAAAGCCGGGCAGCGAGTCATTACATGCAACCCGGCACCCTTAATGGGACTTCCAGTATCGGCGAGTACCGAAAAAAATCGGTGTTGGATACTGAAAAACTGGTATTGGTGCATGCCTACGAAAAATAATTCCTGTGCCCTTGCAACTTCCTGTGGTCTGAACTTAAATCTCAAACGATTTTATCAGTTTTCCCATGTACCTTCTTTGAACTCCAAGAGAACACCTCCCTGTGTAATGAAGAGTGGAGGCATTCGTAGTCGACATTGTTGCCAACATTGCTTATTCATAGATGCAGTACAGTGAGTGATCGTTGTCATCCTAGAACAGGAAGTGTTTCTGGCAGGGTCACCAGGTGAAAATAAAGAAAAAATTAATGCAGCCACTACATTTAGATTTCAAATCTTCCTAGTGTAGAAAGGTTGGAATTTGTGTACATTTTATTTTGCCGCCTGTGACCCCCATTTTGGATGATTTCTCCTGTTTTCCTGTCTATTTAGAAACATTGGAGGGAATTTATCAAAACTGGAGCAGACAAAATCTGGAGCAGATGTGCATGGCAACCAATTGGCTTCTCTCTTCAGTTCAGTTAAGATTTAAAAATGAGAGAAGCTGGTTGCTAAGCACAGCTGCTCCAGATTTTTCGCTTCATTGTGTCTACTGCAAGCCCTTAACTATGACCTACCTTCAAGAATTTCTACATCTCTTCTAAAGAGTCCTCAACATTTAACTCCTTCCCCAACACTAAATGCTTAAACTTTACCCTGTCCATTAATATTTAACCCTCTGCCAGTACTTGCTGTGTGCCCCATAACGAGCCCTTAAATGGACCCTGCCACCATACCAAAACCAAAAAAAACAACCCTTTTTCTTTTGGATGGTGTGTTTTAATCTTTAATGTCTTAAAGAACACTGGGCACTGCTATGCGACAATTCCGACTGTGTTGGATAGCATGTTCCCTGACGCTCTGTGGTTTGTCCTGCTGACTACTGGACATGGTGATGTAGGAGTCAGCAGGGGGAACCATGATGCCAAGCAGGGGACAAATTGTACATGTGATGGATAGCAGTGGCGCCTGGAGCTCTTTAAGGTGCAATGTTAAAGCTGAACTGCCTATGTTGTGGGGCTTTCCCCACACTGCAAGGGTTAAATGCTCACTTTAGCTAGGTTATCATTTAGAAATCAGTTTTTAACACCCCCCGGCAGCCAGTGCTCTCCTCTTACTCTGGTGCTCCGGCGTGTGGCTGGGCCCCTGGCGCCTTAGTGTGCCGTGTGGGACTGTTTCTGCATTGTTCATAATGAATTCTAAGTGTGAAGAGAAGTAGCTGTGATACCGGTCGCAGGACAGAAGGATAAGGCAAGTAAACCTGCAATTAAAGGTACCCCAGACAGAACAAGCATTTAACATGCACAGTATGAGGGTAGGCCCACTGCAAGGGTGGTTTCTAATGTCTTTCCCAGAGCTGATTCTTTTACAGGGTGCTACTTTATCTTTTATACCAAGCCAACTGGATCATTTTAACAAGTTTGGGGGTTTGCTGTTCTAGGGGGAGGCTAATGCTAACCTAATTTCAAAATTAAGTGCTAAAATTAACCCCATTCTGCCAGCCGCTCCTCTCATTCAAATCTGGGAGCACCTGTGTCACCAGCACGTCCATGCTGAAAGTGGAGAGCCGGTATAATCTGTTTTACCATTATAATGTTCAATCTAATGTCAGGAATTTATCTCTATGCTGTATGTGTACTACACTTGATTGTTTTCATGATCTTGTTTAAATGTCTGCTGTGTAAACCGTTCTGCTACTTAACGATTATGTCATCGTGTCATGATAAATGACATGTTAAAGTTCATATCGCCAGTATCCAAACTGAAGTTAAAACTCAATTCAGTATTTGATCAGCGAAGGTGTTACAAAGTAGGTTTTATGTCGGTATGCGTTTCTCTAAGAGCTGTAAGCTTATTTGTGTGCTGATGCCAGATTGTCTAAAGATATGCCTATACTTTAAATCTGCCATATTTACCTTCAACCCGCTTATGATGTAATGTGTGAATATTGCTTCAGTGTTAGGAGTAAGCCAGGCTATCCTCTGCATGCTAATGCCTTTATCCAGACTCGTATAGATGGTTATCTTGATATTGAGTCGGGTCTTGGCCGAATGAACAGGTAGAATTCCTGAAATCCTGGCTATTTTTTTCCTGACATTTTTCAATCCGATACTGAGCTACATTTTATGTCTATGCTTATGTAATAGGCAGTCTTTGATGTGGACAAGAAGAACGGGCTAACGTTGATTGAGATCGGTGAAGGTCTTACTGTAGACGACATCAAGAAATGCACAGGCAGCGACTTTAATGTGAGTGCTTGGTATTTAAACATCCTTCACCCTCATCTGCATTTTTATGCAGACTTGCTAAGTGATCAATTTGGGTTAAGATTATGAAATTTTGCAATTATCTGAATAGGTGTGTCTTGGTTGACTCGGTGCCAGCAACCCTAAACGTGTGTCTGTACAGTTCATGCCTTCAGTATTTGAAAGCTGGCACAACAGAAATGTACTATAGGTCCGTGCTGAAGAAGCAACAGTGTTTTCAAACATTATATAAAAAAGCATCCCTTTAAACAGTCCTCCTTCCTGCCAGTTCCTGCTTGCCAATTTTTAGTTACCCTGGGAGAGAGTTTGTGTTTTTTGTTTTGGTTTTGATATATACACCGATCAGACATATAACATTATGACCACCTGCCTAATAGTGAGTAGGTCCCTCTTTTGCCACCAAAGCAGCCCTGACCCATTTATGCATGATTCGACTAGACCTCTGAAAAGATATGCTGTGGTATTTGGCACCAAGTTAGTAGAGCTGCATTTTTGGGAGTTGCTCTGACCCAGTCGCCTAGCCATTAGAATTTGGCCCTTGTCAGTCGCTCAAATCCTTAAGCTTGCCAATTTATTTATTTTTTGTGCTTCCAACACCAACTCAAGGGGCAAAATATTCACTTGCTGCCTAATTTAACCCACCCACTTCGAGATGCCATTGTAATGAAATAATCCATTTTCTTCACTTGACCTGTCAGGGCTTATATTATGACTGATCGGTGTAACTTCATATGCGGTGTGTCCCGTGTCTACCCTTGATTAGTCGTGTACAGAACTCAAAGGACAGCAGTAGGAAGAAAAAGGTGTAAAGATTTGTAAATTTGCTTGATATGTTTGGATGAAAACCTTTTGTCTGAGGGCACCGCTCCCATTTTGTTAAGCCGAAAAGAAACTTATTAAAAAGTATGATAAAAATAAAACTTTTATTCAAAGGTATTAAACTTGTAGGCACAATATAAGTCTTCTTATTAAATAAAACAGAAGGTAAACAAATGTCAAACTAAAATAGTCTATAAAAATAAAGTGTCAGGTTATCATGCCGATCCCTTTTTTTAAGTAAGTGCATCTAGAAAAGAAAAATTAAAAACAGAACACAAAACCCGGACTACGTGTAAAATTAATGAATTACTATATCCCCGAATATATGAAAAATGTACATAACAATGTGTTTGAGAATGTGCGGCGGCCATGTTGGCTACCGGTGCGTTCTGCGAATGCGTTCCACCATTTTGGAGGTGGGGAGCATGACGTCACATGACACCGTGCGTGGCGTCAGGTGATGTCACACGCCGATATAGGCGACGCCATCTTGGTGTATACCTAGATATACACCAAGATGGCGGCGCCCAACACGTGCGGTGTCATATCACGTCATGCGCCCCGCCTCCAGAACACGCCAATGGCTGAATCCAAAATAGCATAATGTGTTTTGTTTGATGAAACGAATGAAAACGTTTTTAGTTTTCGTTCATTCATGAGGAGGGAGCACTGTCATGTCGGATGGTCAGCGGTGAGGAGGAGCCGCCCCGAGGACGAGCTGTGTCGGCCGCCTGGCGCCCTTGTTGCCATGGCTCCCTGTGCGGCCGCACAGCTCGCACACCCCAAAGGCCCTGGGTCTGTGAGGCAATCCTGACCTTAGCAGGTGATGTTGAAAGACCTCTGTCAAGTTAATTCCAAGATATAAACCTTTAGCCGGTAGACTAGTGTTCTCCTGACTAGATATAATTCATAAGCTGAGTTTAAAATCGCCCTGTAAGAGCTGTGAATGTATGTAGACCAAAAGGGTTAGCAGAAAATTGGCCATAAGTGTCGATACAGACAGGGGCGTATCTGCCACGAGGCAAACAAGGCATTTGCCTTGAGCGGCACTTTCCAGAGAGCGGCCGCCCCCGAACCAGTGATACGGAACCTCACCTGCCAGGCTGAGCGCAGACCACACAGATAAGGAAGCCCATCAGCAATAAGTGTATGGCACACCGAGGACCCTGACACCGCCTCCTTCTTCTTCCATTATACACTGTCCCCCTCCTCCATCCCCCCTGCACACGGAGCCCAGCCGGGAGAAGTCAGCGGCAGCAGCTGTAGCTAAGTGCCTGCACAAAGAGCCTGCAACATGGGGAGCTTTAAACTTCGGGTCCCGTGTGTGGACACTGTCTTTGGGGCAGACCTGCCATTTAAGCTTTGACTGAATGCTTGGTAGAGAGCACAAAGGAGCCGATCTGCAATGATCTGTGCAAGGCTGGCCTGGTAGGTGGTTTAGATCAGTCCTAATCTGCTGCCATGGGAAAGTTATGTGTGTACACTTTGAATCATTATTAATCTTTGTCCCAGATTGCCTCACAACCTGGCAACTGAGTACTCTGCGAATGGATCCTGCCCTGTAGCAATTTCTCCTTGTCTTTTCTCTGAAAATCCCATAAAGTAAGGATAAGGCTCCATTCACATATTGCGTTTGCTATTCCTGCACAGTTTTCCGTGCGGAAGACCGCGATGCAAACGCAATATGTTGAATAACAACACGGATTCCGCTTGTTTGCAGCCATTATTTAGCCGCGAATCACATTCCAGGCGGCTTCCTGCGTTCAGGGGCAGGAGGGGGTATGGCGGTACATTGAAGTCAATGGCACAGCTGCCACGCCCCCGCCCGCAGTGCGATCGCCCTCATCCGAACGTGTGGCACATAAATGCCTGTATTTTTTCTGACTGCACCGGACCATAACGCAGGCATTGATGTGCCATGCGCTTGGGTGCAGGCGTTCACACTGCGGTTGGGGGGCGTGGCTGCTGTGCCAATGACTCAATGCACTGTCACGCCCCCTCCCACCTCTGAATGCAAGGAGCCAGTTGGGATGCGATCCAGTGCGTTCCGGCACCAAATTGGGCCGGAACACACTGTGGTGTGAACTAGCCCTCAATATGGTTTGGTTTTTTTACTATGTGAGCCCAGATTCTATGTGAAAGGAACATCTGCCATTATCAGAAAAATAAATAATCCTTACCCAAATCCACCAATGAGCTCAACCTCCTCTCTGATGCTGGCAGAAGTGATACAGCGCGCAACTGTTACTGTTTAAACAGGCGCTCGCTGTATCCAGCTAATAGCACAACCTGTCAGGTTGGAAACAGCATGCACACTATATCCAGCGTCTGACAGGTTGAGCATAATGTCCTAAACCGGAAGGGGTGGGGCAAATTTCGATTGGGGGCACCTGAGTTTAGTCTTGCCTGGGGCAGCACAAAACCTAAATACACCACTGGAAACGGACACAAGGTGGCAATTGAGCACCAGAAAATGATTCCACTCTTTAGTCTGCTTCCCACAATTTGCTTATTTTTATATTTTAGTTCTAGCAAATGGCAAGTCATCCCAAAATAAATGTTGGCACCTGACTGGCACTTACAGAAATATTTGTTTTAGAAATTCCAGTGGTATGTAACAAAGTTCCTCTGGTGCTTTCATGTTAACTGCCCTACTTTTCCCTGCCTGTGTATTAAAACATTCTTTCTTGTAGTCTGTGGCAGACATATTAAGCTGGAAGCAGGCACAGCACATTAGTAAAGCCAGGGTGGTATTTTCCATAAGTGACTTGCCCTCCAAGTCTCTTGCGAACAAACCATATACATATGTGGTTTGCAACTGAACTATGTATGGAAAGTTTTATCCCTAAAGTCACTACGATGACCATACTGAATGGTGTAGATTGTGGGTGCACATCTTTCTCCAGTTAGGATCCAAAATAGTAAGGGGATGTGGTCTTACAATTGAAGTTCATTTATATGGACTGAAAAAAACATTTGGCTTCCCCAGTCAATGCCTTGGTCACATTAAGGAAAGCAAGCAAGTGACTTTAGGAATATAACAAGTATGAAGGTTGAGCATCTCCTGATTCTTTAAATTAGAGGATATATTGAGTGTGTTGACTTTTCCTATGTCTAATGTACAATATCTTTTTACTCCTAAAGGTTTCACCAGACCTTAAACCTTTGCAGCAGATCAGTGATTAGGATTCATGGAGTCTTCCTGGTCAGTAACCAAATGGAACAACATTTGCTAATGGCAATCCTAGAGGAATGTATATCAAGGACTCTTTTCTATCATCACAGATGAATCGTTACAGGGATCGAGGGGGGCTTTATCATTTAATAAAACTTTTTGATGAGAAATGTGTATTTGTGCTTTGTTCAATGCTTGAGATTGGTCCCACAAGCCGTATGTTTTGAGTGGTTTCTACTTCAAAATATTCTGCATAAAAAAATTCTGTGGATGATTGTATAAAATTACACTTCTCCTCTTCCCTGCAACACTGGTGAGGTGGAAGTGATGTGGATCATTCTCTTAACACCTTATGATGGATGTTACCAAACATAATAAATGCAAACCATCGCACAAGCCTCTGGACCTTGCATAACAGGATGCTACTAGTATTGTATGATTTGCATAACATGTTAATCCAGTGACCTGCAGTCCTCTGAAGAATCCAGGGGGGAGTTATTTTTCATACAAAACTCCATGCAAACGGCTGAATGCAAGGTTGAAATCTTTGTGTGAACTATTTTCCCAGCCAAATTGTTGATTCTTCACTTTGGTGATTTCTTACACACTTGGCATTCTGCATTTTCAGCAGGGTGAAACCACTTTCTCTATTAGGCCTCATTAGGAGATGGGCAGCAGCCTGCATTGTCCTTTGAGAAGTAATCCCTGATGAACTGCCGTGCCCCTACCATGGCCAAGCTATTAGCAAGTGGTTGCGGAGCGCTTCCTTTCACCTCTGTGGTCACACTTTGCAGGTAGTACCGCCTTTAAAGGGTACAGACCACCAAACAAGTGACAGGGCAGACTGTTTCCTGAATTTGAAGAGTTTTTTGACTCTGCATCCCCAGCATACATTCCCTCCTCACAGTTTTTGTTTGTTTTTTTTTTGGGCTGAATTTGTCCACAAATGTGCTGATGTGACCTGAGGAGAGGAGCAAAAAATTGTTTACAATTTGTAAGGCCCTGTTTACACCGGGGTGTGTCGTCACGATTTTTTCCCCACGGTGAAATGCATGCAAATCAAAATCCCACGTATTTCTATGGGGGCCGTTCACGCAAATGCGCTTACCGTGTTGTAAAGTAGTCGCCGCCCCAAGCTCACTCCAGTCCTTCCTTCTAGAGGGTGGCTACGTTTGTTCCCCATGGTCTCGGTGTATGTTGTAAAGTAGTCACCGCTCCAAGATCACTCCTGTGATGGACTTCAATCTCATTTTTAGTTTACTAATTTGTATTGAGATTGTAGTCCATCACGGGAGTGAGCTTGGAGCAGTGACTACTTTACAACACACACAGGGACCATGGGGGACAAAAGTAGCCCCCCTCCTGAAGGAAGGACAGTGTCGGTATGAATTCTGAGATGATTTGAGGATCTACAGCCGAGTGATGCATAGATGAGCTACGTTTTTTTAAATAGTTCAGGTACTTGAGTACGTTAAGATTTAAAGTTTAGTGTCACTTTAAATATAAAGCAGTAGTAGCATCTTCCATATTTTGTCATCG
>NW_017307459.1:249609-286366 GCF_000935625.1 Nanorana parkeri | reverse complement strand
CCCCCCCCCCCCCCCCAACTGTCATTAGCAGCACACTGTGAACCTTGTAAGGCCCCAACATGTCCATATGCTTTTGACTTGCCTGATGCCAGTTTACAATAAATGGTGTACATTTATTTGGAGTGCTGGTAACTTTGTATTCTCCACCTGTCCACTTGTGCTGTAACAGCATTACATATAATGCTGCAGAAAGACAGGTGCTCTTTAAAATGCTGAAAGCTTAGGTATGGAATGGCTAATATATTTGCAATACAGGCTGCATTGCCAGTTAATAAACTAAACGCTAATGGGGATAATGAGGGCTGTTGTATTGCCTAGAATGGATTATTCTCACTGTGCATTTTAGAAGGAAATCTCTTTAGCGGTTCCCAGAGCAATGTCATCTAAGGTCACCTTTGCTGCCACGCTCCCGAGTCCTGCAATATCAAAGTGGCAAGCTGGAATCCGTAGAACAAGGTGAGCTCTAAATAGAACTCAGCAGGTGACCACATGATGGCTTTGTGCGGCGGACGCATTAAAATAAACAGCCGCGTTGTGTGTCTGCTGCTATATTGGATCAATTTGCAGAATAATGGGTCAGTCAGTCCTGTTTAAGTAGGAGAGAACAATGTATATTTTGGATGCGCAGCGGAAACGTCAGGTGCACAAGACATTAGCCGGGAGCCTAAGAAAACAAAATGCCACTATGTGTGGCTTTCATCTCATGCAATCTATTTCGAACTCCAAAACCTGCGCCACACTCGGCTCTTTTGACTTCAGGCTGCGTTAGTAAAAAAAGTTTCCAAAATAACTCCTGCCGTTTTTAAATCTGAACTGCAGGCAGATATAAAAGACATGCATTAATGCAGCTCTGTATGCATGAATACAACACAAGTATTTGTTAATGTGAGACTAGTGGAAGTAACAACGTTTGACTCGATTTCAGCCTCTTTTAATCCCCTGAAGACTGGGAGGGGTGCAGGGGCAGTACTGGAAACCAATCAAGTAAGCAGAAGGCAAATATCCTGAAAAAAGTTGATTGGAGGGAAAGCAGTGGGAGCAGCAAGATGACCTTGTCGTTCTGCTGCTTCACTCTTCTGCCAGCTGGATGAGGGCATTTGGTGTCTGACGGACTCCCTGGCACCCCGACTGAGCACCTCCGTCAGTGATATGGCTTCCCAAATGGAACGTATTCCAAACCCTGTTACCATTACCCCAAGAATCAGGCAGCACTCATTTTGAGGTAAGCAGAATGACACAAGCCTTTAAACACAAAGCATTTGAGCTTTATAGAAAGAAGCCCACCCCCTCCCGGTCTAGAAATAACTGGTATAAACCACTTTTGTAGGAGGCTGCTTTGTCCCAATACACACTTTGAGTTGAGAGTCTAACAATGGGCTGATTAGTTTAACTGATGGGTGTGGATGGGAGGATAAACAAAGAGACATACACACAGTGCCTTCCCCAGCGTTAGCAATACACAGCCTGGATTTGTCAGTGTCAGCTGTGTATGCCTTAAGGTTAAAACTTCCTTAAGGTTGAACTTCAAAACTACCCTTACTGTCACCCCCCCCCCAAGGGTCAAATGCTCATTTTTGTCTAGGGTACCATTAAAATCAGTTTTACTCATCCCGACAGCCGGTGCTCTCCTCTTCCCTCTTGCCCCTGGTTGTGGGTGGGCCCTCAGCATCCTCAATTGCAGTGCAGTACTACTGGTAGACAGAGCACCAAAGAGAAGTGGCTTTGGGGGACCGATCGCATGGAGAGGAAGAAGCCTGTGGGCACCAGAAATAAGGTAAGTAAAACTTGGAAAAAAATAAGCATTTAACCCATGACCGGGAACATGTAACAAATATAAAGTAGGTGTTGCCTTGATTTGGCTGCAAAAGTGGAAATCAACTTTAAGACCCAGTATAGGGCAAAAGACATCAGAGTTCTGCTGGAAGAATTACGGCTTTTTTTTTTTTTTTTAAAATTGTACAGCCTCAGACTACTAGTTTTCTGTTCAAACATGAAGCTAAATTTAGCCACCTTCATAATCAAACAGTAGCTAGGTCCTGGAAACAAGGTGTCAGGGAAACCCAAACTCAGGAGTTTAAATAACGTTGACTGCTGAAGCTGAATTAAGAGTAATAGTATTTATTGTACACGCATTCATGGAGAGCAATACCATACAGAGTATTGGAATCAACATTTCTCTGACTGGCTGGGGTCTTTACACAATGTATATGTTTCAGCGTGGGAACCTGGCTATTTATGTCCTTTTAAGTGTAAATCTTCTTTCTAATGGCATCTGCAGAGGTGACGGACCCATGTTTGCGATTCTTCTATCTGTTGTACATAGGAACCTATTACCTTGTAAATAAAGTTAGAGGCATTCTCGGGTGGGCATCACATAAGGTATATGCAGGATGTTGGGCAATGCTTGATTGAAACAAAATGTTATAAATAAAATGGCTGTTCTAATTTCCCCCTTCAAATGCACTCTCAGCTCAGTGGAGGTTAAACAGAGGGAAAATGTAATGCTATCCTAAATTATTCTTATGGAACGTTTCACTGGGTTTGGTCACCTTGGATAGATTACTGCTCTCCAAAGGTGGGCTCTGATGTAAAGGGGTACATGCCGCGTGATTTTGTTTGTCTGTGTGGGGTCCCCTCTTAAAATCCATACCAGACCTCTGTCTAGAATAAGGCTGTGGTATAGATTTGGAGGGAACCACACCTCATTTTTTACATTCACGATGTGTATTTAGAGTGCTGTGCCTCCAAGGTTTTGCTCACTTTTAAAGGGTGCTGTGACTGAAAAAAGGTTGAGAAACACTGATCTACGCCACTCATATTCGGCCAACTCTTTTCTCTGCCCCCTCTTTTCTCTGCCCCCTCTTTTCTTTGCTGCCATTTCCCTTCTCATTAGAAAGTGTTATTTCAATGTGATTACCCTGACCATGGATTGTATGCTTACTATTCCTCTATCTTTTATACGTTGCGCTGTAGTTTACTTAAGCAATTTTGAATGGATCACCGAAACGTGACTTTGTACATTATCTCCTTTAAAACTCAATAATTGTGAAAGATATAAAAGAAACTACTAGTTTGTTGTTGGAAATAAGTTCCATGAATTATAAGTTTTTGGTGGAATGGTTTAATGTCGTGCATTGGGTTATTTCTGGAGCTGCTGGCTCTGGAACTACATAATGTAATAAAAAAAAAATGAGGTTCCTGAATGCAACAGAAAAATTAATTGTACTAAGAATACTAGTCGAATGTACGAACTTCTGATAAAACACAGTTATTTTAATCTGCGGCGGAAACTCTCGTCATTAAACTGGGTCAGAAACTGACAAGTGGATCTTCTGAGTCATGGCTGTTCATTATGAATCGTGGAATGGCACACACTGACATCCACTTTGTGTCGGTCAGAGCACTGTAAATTGGCAGCTGAAACTTCATTTTTACAAAACAATTTCAGTTTCTCTGATTCTTAGTCAGAGGCCCTTGTTACTGGTGAAAGGTAGACAACAATTTATTTATACATTTTAAAATGTCCCTTTTCTATCTAACTGTCCTCTCAGGAACTTGTGCTTATGTTTTGTTAAAAATATAACTTTTTCTTGCCATAAAAAAAATAAAAATCTTTTGACTTGAAGATAGGGTTGCCACCTTTTCTTCAAATGAAACCCGAACACTCTTTCGCGGCACGCAACAATTGTTTAAATTTTTTTTTAGAATATAGAGTAGAGAGTGAGGAGTGGCAGCCAGGAGAAAGAGCAAGAAGAGACAGCCAGGGGATAGAGGACTACTAATCCAAGCAATACATTATACAGCAATACAAAATATTATACATACACTGTTGTTCTGTGTTGGTGTCCTGAGGTCTCCTTGTGGCCTGTGCTGGCTCTCTGATGGGCTGTGCTGGCTCTCTGATGGGCTGTGCTGGCTCTCTGATGGGCTGTGCTGGCTCTCATATGGGCTTCGTGAGCTATGGTGTCTCACCAGGGGTTCACAGGTGGGGAACACAGTGTCCGAGAGCTGTAGGAGAAGGCAATGACAGGTGCGGCTGCCTGCAGCTCAGAGAAAGATCCAGTTTCAGGCAGATGGTGCTTCCTGAGATCACATCTGTCATAAAATGTAAAGCTCCAGTGTCGGCACTGAGTGTCTTGTGTTCAGGTGTCCTCTGGCTGGACACCCGGACACAAGACTCCAAAATGAGACTGTCCGGGTCAAAACCGGACGGGTGGCAACCCTACTTGAAGCTGAACATCAAGCAAATATTAAAGGGACACTAAACTCCGTAGTTAAATCTTAAAAATGCATTCAAAGAACATTAACTATTCACAATACTGGACCTTATTTGTGCATCATTCTGCTGTAGATCCTCAAATCATCTCAATCTTATGTTTAGTTTACTAATTTGTATTGAGATTGTAATCCATCACAGGACCGAGCTTGGAGCGGTGGCTACTTCACAACACACACAGGGACCATGGGGAACAAAAGTAGCCACCCTCCAGAAGGAAGGACAGTGTCGGCACCAATTAAGAGATGATTTGAGGATCTACAGCCGTTAATAGTTGATGCTTAATTGCATTTTTAAGATTTAACTCCTGAATTTAGTGTCACTTTAAGAATATTGTTTTCTGCAGTTGAGTAATTGCTACAACATGATTAAACAAACCTTTACATTGAGTTAGCATAAGTAACGGGTTCTTGGTAGAGATCACTTCCCATAGTCCCCTGCACAGCAGCACTCAGCCTAGACAAAAGGGAGGTCAGTGCTTTCAATTAATGTTTCTTTTAACAGTGCTGTAAGCCAACATTTTAAACTTGTTCACCAAAGGAGAGAGTAGAGTAATGACCTCATTAGTGTGCTGCTTCTCCATAATTGTCCAGTCTCGTGCAGGGGGCAGTCTGGTGACCAAGCTCTGTTGCTTAACTGCAGCAGAAAAAAGCTAAGTCACCAACCTGGCCATAGCGTGTAAAAGGTGTCTGGATCATAATGATTAAATTGAAGTGCATATCATATACTGGTGTTATGGAAGACACATAAATTAGGGAACAGGGTAACACAAATATCAGAGTTAGCAGAATGTTCCTTGTTTCAACACATCAGTTATTTTTTGATGGTACCTTTATCATTCCAACAATTAGATAATTCACTGATTACATGAGGTGTATAGAGATGTGAAGCCAAAAAAGTTGTATGGTTTAAAAAGTACTGTGAAAAATAGAAATATGGAAATAAAACCATTTTATAACTCTTCCCTGTGATTAAGGTTAATATAACATGAGATGATCATTTCCCAGTCTGGCTGACCTTGGTTAACTCTATGGCCTGTGACACCAACAACAAACCAATTTATTTGCAGCACAACTGGAAGTGTGTGTGTGTAAGTAAATTTGGTGGAACTGTATAGATAAATATGCACAC
This sequence comes from Nanorana parkeri, assembly GCF_000935625.1. NCBI lineage: Eukaryota > Metazoa > Chordata > Amphibia > Anura > Dicroglossidae > Nanorana > Nanorana parkeri. The sequence continues at coordinate 280,959 of NW_017307459.1, read as the reverse complement.
ACAAGAATAGTGCCTACTAGGACTATGTAATCCAGTTTGCAATGAACTCTGGAGTTTGTGGTGTATGTATTCATATATTTTATGAGAAACATCTGGTCAAAGCTGGCAGGACGCTGAGAGAGATGTGTGAGAGGTCTCCGGAGAGTCAGGGGGTCCGGTGCTGGAAAAGGATCACTTGTTTGCCAATGGTGACTTTATGGAACTCGATATATAGAATATAGTTTCTGCAATGGAAAACATTTGCCAGAAGGGGTGCCCTGCCCAATATTTAAGAGGGAACTGCTTGTGAAGACCTCTTAATGGGTCAATAGAGGAGGTACTAGACTATTGTTTGTGGAATTGTTATAGCCACAGGTGTGGGAAAAAGATCACCTGTTTGCCCCGTAAAACACATGGTGATTTTATGCAACTGTGTAGCTTTCAATAAACTTGGTTTTTAATCTATCGGTGTGCACTTTTTCTGATTTTCATATATACTGGATTCCTGGTTAAGCGATATATAGAATATAGTTCCTGCAACGGAAAACATTTGCCAGAAGGGGTGCCCTACCCAATATTGAAAAGGGAACTGCTTGTGAAGACCTCTTAATAGGTCAATAGAGGAGGTGAGAGACTATTCTTTGTGGAATTGTTAAAGCCACAAGTGTGGAAAAAGAATCACATGCTTGTCACATAAAACACATGGTCATTTTATGAAGATGTTAATGTACTGAGGATTGGTTGGAACCCTTTTCTACACGGATAATTGAGTATATGAAGAAAGATATTGAACTATATATTGTTTATGGAATAAAATATGAAGTAGTTCTGTGCTGTCACACAGTTGTAGGATATCACACATTCATAGCCATAGTTAATATTCATGCATATGTGAAGTGAGAATTTATATAGTTATTTTCCTTAAGCCATTCGCTCATTGGTGTTAGTATAGCTGATTATTATACTGACATCTTGTGGTCATTCTGTGTTCCCTCCCATCTATGATGTATTTCCCCTTTCTTCTCCAACTAGTTTAGCGTCATGGCTGCTTATAACAACAAAACCACATGTACATGCATGCTTGGAAACATTATCATACTTGACCTTCAAATGCCATCTATTCATTGATCTGCTGTATCCTGTTGTCTGGTGTAACCTGCTGCAACCAATAAAGCATTCCATGGATGCAAAGGTATTTGGTGAGTTCAGCTATCTGATAAGGATTGTCTGCAGTGATTATATCTGCTTCTACAGGCCAGGCATAGAGGTCTCGGCAAGGGATACATAGCTAATACAACAATCGGAGTCAGAATAAGTTTCTTATATGAACACTTGTCACATAGAGTGGTGTGTTAATCATTGAGATTTTTGTTTTTTCTTCTATTTGAGTCTTGTATTCACATTTGTTTAGTAGCACGACGCTGCTCGTCTAATATTATATATTTTGAAGACCAAGACTTCATGGTGAGGCTGAGAATGTACTGGACAATCCTTGTATCTCAGCGGTTCATGCTAATTCATCAGTTGAGACCCTTTTTTAAGAATATCTACCGATACTAGGTCACTAGTTGTCAACAAGTGGTACATATGTACCCTGGGGGAGGGGATACTTTTTGATGGGTTCAGGGGGTTAAAAGAGATTAAATGTGACCCTGTTGCGCAGTAAAAAAAAAAATAAAACAGCAGAACTCTGTAAAATAATGCATTTTATTCCTACCTTCAAGTGTTTGAAATCTTTGCTCCCTTATGGGCTCCTGGCACTGCTGATATTCCAGACTGGCCACTGAGGTTTCTTGCATCAGCAGGTTCATCATTATAGTACATACCTGGAAATGTCAGCAGGGGCTCCCAGAGAGCAACGATTTAACACATCGCCTGTCGGAAAGGTAAGTATAGAACTTTCTTTTGAGAGGTGGATTTGGCTTAGTTTTTTTTTCTGTGGGGACATTGTCACTTGGAGGGGTCCTTGAGATTGGGAGCCCCAGGACAGGAAACTTTTATAAAGGCAGACATACTTAACTCTGCACTATATCACCCACAAAGACCTTGGCTCTATTAATAAAGCAATTCTCGGCCATACCACTGCTTGAAGAAAGCAAATTCTGTATAAAGGACAGCAGTGTGCTCTACAAATGTGCTTAGTAGCCCTAGCCCCGGTATTGGAAAAGCAAGTACAGCTAAAATAAGAGGTGAAATGTAATTCAACAACTTTGGCAACAAATCTAAAGTTTTCATAATGATCTACATCAGCCAATCTGGGCACTAGTAAGACATCCACCTCTTCTGACATCTGCATCAGACCTGTCAAGTCTCCGAGCCAACTTGGGAGTCACCCAATATTTCTGTTTCGTCACCCGCCAGCTTAACAAAGTGAAGTTTAAAAGAAAAAAGCCAGTAGGAGAGCCGAATCACGTAACAGAGTTCTCTTTGGTGCATTAAGCATCGAGAATTCGGGGGCATACCATTTGACTCCATACTGTAGCCTGCAGTTTAAGAATGGAAAGTAAAATATCTCTCTAAAGGTGCCCATACACCTTACAACTATCGCACAAAATTTTTCGTATGATCGAACCGTCGTAAGAATTTTGTACAACTGCCCCATCATGCACAGACCATTGAGGATTTTAGTAAGTGTTCGTTAGCAATATCACCTGGCCGGATGTAGTCGATTGACAGAACGGATTTTCTTTTGCTCATTAGCAGTGTTCTTGGGCGACTTTTTTTTCCTTACGAAAACGCCACTAATCCATCAAATTTCCTATGATTCGAAATAAGTTTTCTAGCCTGCTGGACAGACAAAAGTCGAACGGTTGTGCAGTAAATGCAGTTGTGCACTACTCATCAACTGTGCGATTGTTGTATGAAAACGTGATCGCAAACAAAAATCGTGCGATAATCGTTAGGTTTATGGGCACCTTTTATAAATGGACCCCACAGACCATTTGAAAAAAGGAATATATAAATGATCACCACTTATGAAGCCCTTAAATTATTTCTTGTAGATGCCACATAAGTCTAAGGCTCCATTCACACATTAGTGCTTTTCTGCGCATTTCCGTACGTGCGGAAACGCGCTAAACATAAAAAATGCATTCCAATGTGCATTGTTCAGACTATAGCTACGAACTGTGCGTCCCACAAAATAGTCCAACAAATATTGAGAAATTGTCTACACTTCTTACAGCATGTAGACCTTCAGATACAAAAGATAGTTGCTCGAAGTGACGGCACCCATGGCCCCATGTGCAATATAGTCCGTAATAGAAGTCACCAGCACTCGATATTATGTGCAAAAAGTATAAGCGCTTTTGATTGAACTGTCACATGCGTCATTAGGCCAACGTTTTGGAGCCACGCAGGGTCCCTTCAGGGCGACATAGTGACCCAAGCGTGATTTTTTTTGGAATGGGTTCCACATGTTTGTAGCTATAGTAATAGCCGCAAATGCGCAGAATCCACGCATATGTAAAAAGTTGCACGTTTTCCCACACGGAAAACGCAAAAGCCATATATGAATGGAGCCTAACTCATGCCCTTGACTGAAATCTATCTATCTATCTAGTTAGCGATTTGTCTATCAACATTTACTTTTCTATTTGAGGTTTTTGGTCTTTTGAAGTTAAGAGGTGGATATGTTATCTGCCCTATCAATGGACTTGTAGCAACTTCTTTCACTGTTGAAGCAACTCCCATATAGCTGATTTCCTCAAATACATTTGTGTTTCTAGTTTCTTCCCCTTCCAAGTCACTGAGCAGAGGAGGCTCGGCAGAAGTTCTTGGCAATGATCAGCACAAGACTCCACGGTGGAATAATGAACAATACTCATTGCTTCTTATATGGTCATCCCAGCTATATGAATGTTCTAAAATATTCAGCCTACACATTGCAGATGGCAGATATCAGCTTGTTTCAGTGTGAGCAGAGGCAGCAGATTGGATGTTGCATGTTGTTATTTGCCGCTTAGCTGACAAGATGTTATGCATGTTTAGATAAAGCAAATGAAACTTCTGATATCCTCTTCCCGCGGGATTCCATATTTATAGGCATCTGCTCCTGTCCCACAGCGATTCCATACAAATATACAATAGTGACAAATGAACGACTTGTTACTACTTTAATATGATACATCAATTTTTTTTTGGTAGCTTTGGCTTATATTGGTATTAAAGGGCCAGTAAAGATAAAATAAAAGGTGAATGTAATTCAGCAACTTGTAACATTGGCAAAAACAATTATAATGCAAAAGCTCTCACACTGACCTGCATCGAGCAATATGGCCACTTGTAAGATATCCACCTCTTTTGACATCTGCTTCAGAGCTGTCATGTCTCCTAGAAAACTCAGGAGTCACCCATTGTTTCTGTGTGGCCTTTTGGCAGCTTAACTTGATTTCCCGGCTCTCAGTGCTCACTCCTCCATGCTGCTGCCCCGATTTTACCTGGCCACTTCTGCTCTCTACCCTTGTGTGCAATTATATTAAGGTGGACCATGCCTCACAAGTGAGGAGCAGGGAGGCACCTCCCTGTCTCCCTCCCTCCTCCACACATAGTGACCGGGTTGGGGGGCAGGGTGTCGGGGGGCTGGGGGCCCCCCGCCCTCCTCCGCACATAGTGCCGGGGGTGGGGGGCAGGGTGTGGGGGGGCGGGGGGCGGGCCTGGAGTGGGTAGGGAGGAATGCCTGACACAGCACGGACTGTACTGCACGTCGCTGGTATATCTGGATTATTTGTCAAATAGAGAGGAAAAAACTGATACGTATGGAATTGCAGGATGCCCCAAAGGGCGTCAGGCACTGGGATAGCATAGCAAGCGTAGCCCCATCGCCTTTTGTGAGGTGGCTGCTAGAAATTTTTACTAATTGCCAGAGCTGTCATCAGTCTTGCTGGATTATAGTTGGCATTTAACTGGTTATTTCCAGGTGTTCTGGTATTGATTGTACTTGCCTGAGTGGAGTGTGACTCTGTTGCAGTGATGAACATCCAATGAGGGACACTGTGAGTGTATGTGCAGTCCACCAGTCAATCATTTGGGCCCTCACAGCCAGTGTTGCATGCTAGGTAAGTGCTTATATACTCAAGGGAATTGTCACATGCTCAGTCTGGATCCAGCCATGGATTAGTCTAGGTTGGGGTGCTGTCCAGCCTGCCCCCAGGCTAGGCCTGGGGGTGGGAATACCTGAGTGTGGAGGATATTCTGCTGGGCCACAAACCTGGAGAGGCCTCTTCTATTGTTGGTGGAGGAGAACCAGGGAAGTTGATGGCTATTGGAGATGCCTGGAATATAGAGGACCTCAGCAGCAAGTCTGGTGTCTCTCCTACTGAAGATTCTGTGCCAATCCCTACTCATCTGTTGCTCCAATGTCCAGCTGGTGTTCCTATTGAATCTTTTTTTTTTCTTTTCTAGTCTCCAGTAAGCAGCAGGGGGATTTTCGTTTTGCTTTGCAAGTGAGAGTTAATAAGCTGAGTTAATTAACTCAAAACTAGACTGGGGTGTGGATCTCTAGGTACACTCTCTCTTTTTTCTTTCTATACACTGAATTACTAAAAGAGAGAGTCTGGAGTCTGTCTCTGTTCTACCCTGGATGTCTAGGATCCCGATACCCTCCCTCCCAGAGTGAATATGTTAATAAAGTTCTTCAGCATCATACTTCTGGCCTGGATATCAGCTCTGTATGTCCATAGAAGAGGGCGGTTAATGCTAATGGAGCAGCTGGTTGCTAAAATCCCTAGACAGGCTAAAGGTGACCCGGGTAATTCTGGCGGCTCCTTCGGGGATGAGCAATACACAAGTATTACACAGAAGCATGTCGCAATCAATGCTTTTGGACAATCCTCTGCAGTGAAAGCTGTTGGATCCCAATGTTATGGGCCCCCCAAAAATAGGGGGGGGGGGCTGCAGAGGTGCCCTTGTAGAAAAGAAAGGGAGTTTCAGAAGATTTATTTATAACAAGACACAAATTTTACACCATCTGTGCATTTCCAAACAGCTTTTCCTTCAGAACAGGAAAAGTCTTCCCACACACCTTTCTGAACAAGTGGCCACCAAAGAGCCACAAAAGGTGTAGATCTTTTATCCTGATCACCAAACCCTTAACCAATGTTTATTATTTATAAATATTTATGAGAACTGATATGTAACTTTTGATTCTTTGAAAGGGACCTCGCTGCGGTTCTTGTCGGGAGCTGTGCTGCCACAGTACATTCCTTGTGTGGAGGGGTCGTGGAGACGCTCTGGGTGATCTGCCATTCAGTGGTTGGAACCTGGGCATATATACACACATAGCCAATTAATCACCCGAAAAAAGTAAATGTACTTTTTTGTCACAGTTATCGTGACTGTCAAGGATTGGATATCCAATTATGTTGATTCCACCGGGATCTCGTTTCCCTTTCTGCCCTAAGATCGAGGCTGTAACATCTGACAGCAATTACTACGCCTTGCAGCTTCCCCCTTTTGTTTGCGTCTCACGTCTATGTGGTTTGTTTCCGCCCCATTTTGGGGCGGGACGGCATCACATGACGCTCGGAGCTCAGCACATAAAATGACCACAATTGCGGTCAGCTGTATTGACGTCTGGGAGAAAAACAGCAACACATTACAGCGCAAGAGGTATTTTGTTCCGTCTTCATAGGAGCTGCTATATTGTAAATCCTTATTGTACTACACTATCTCGAACCTTGAATCTGTGACTGCTGCTATTTTTTTGCGGTTCACAGTATTCAACCTCCTTTTAAGTAACTTTATTTGACTCACTTAGTTTCTTCATCTACAATCACTCTTGAGTTTTCACTGAGCATCTACAGCATACAACCATGGGACCCTTATCTCACCTCTGGCCATTTTTCGGATGGTTTGATACTTTTTATCACGATTGTTCTTGTTTCTGTTTTTTGTCCTCTATGGCATACTTTTTGGCTTACTCAATTGTGTTTCACTTTTTTACCACCTGTGATTCCAATCAATTAATGATGACTCTCCCTTTATTTCACATTCAATCTTAAAGATTATTCCTCTCTCCACAATTACCTTTGTCCTTACCAACTATCTTTAACCATTACCACTTTCCCCCTATGTTTGACCACCCAATAAGGATTTATTTCATTCAATTCATCTTTACATTCGTCATTACCCCCTCCATTACCCCACATTTAAATTAACACACTTTTACACATAGATACTATTAAATTCCTACTTCTATCACATCAATTCCCACATACTAGTTGTTCATCACCCCTGTCCTCCTTTCCTTTTCCTTTTTTCCTCCCTTTTCTGTCGCTTACTCTCCCCTGGAACTAATAACCACTACACATATGTAATTTTAGCAGAACATTATAGCCTCGAATCTAACAACGTCTGCTGTTGCTGCCTCTCGGCTGACTATTACAGTGTGCTATCTCCGACGCAACCCCTTCACCTGCTTCGTGTGTGGCAATCCCTGCTCGACAGAATCAATTCCTGTCTGAACACAAAACAGTTGCTCCTATCATATTCGTGTGCTTGTGCCTTTTGATCAATTGATCGTGAAGACATATATACGTAAGCATCCAACATTCTATCTTTAATATTATTGCATCTAATATGATTGGCTTAATGAATGTAAATGATGATTCTGCTATAAAATTAGGTGCGGCTCCCTAATCTCATCACATGTGGGTTTTTCCTATTTTCTACTCTAGGACACATATATATTTTTCCTCTGCTCTCCTCCCCTGAAGAAGCCCCGTCTGGGCGAAACATGTTGGGACATATAGGAGCACTGGTGTAACGAGTCCCGAGGGTTCAGACCGCTCGGGTCTCCCCACATGCAGGGACGGACAAATTGCGTTCCACGGTGGAACGCGGAAGCCGCTCGACTTCCGGATTGCGGTGCGAGCGGCCTGCGTTCCACGGTGGAACGCGGAAGCCGGTCGTCACGGCAATTGACTCCTCCCTCACTCCTGGGCTATTTAAAGCCCCAGCTGAGGCAGTATGGCGTTCAACTATTGAAGTCAGAACGCCTGCTGCCTCATTGACTCTGAACCCTACAATCTCCCTATTTACCCTGCCTTGGAAGGAATCCCTCTGGACAATCTCTGCCTCAATCTACCCTGCCTGGGAAGGACTCCTCCTAGACCATCAGAAGGACCTGCTGCTTGGTTACAGACCAGAAGCTCCCAAACGCAAGTATCCCTCAGGGGAAAACTAAAACCATAGACTGTATTGATTACCTGAACTGTCCTTAAAGGGGAACTCCCTGGTATATCGGAGGTTTATTATCAGTTTACTACCTATATTACTACAAACCATATCATCCAATCTCATTTATTGATATTAGGCTATGACGCAATAGCTCTGCATTTCTTTTTGGTTACATACGGTTGTGATGCTAGAGTCCCAAACTCCCCGTTTAAGATTGGGAGTGACGCCTGGGACTCAAACCTGAGAAGCCGCCTCCAACCACCAAACGCTTGCTACACTCCGCAGTTGTGAATCCCAATTGCCACTAAAGCAGTCGTGACAACGGGACATATAGGAGCACTCATATAATTTAGAAAACAAGCAACTGCAGATCTTATAACTATACGGTATTGTCACCAGATGGTGAATGCATCCGCATATGTTTTAACTGTGATTTTTCTTTCATCTTTTTGTTCTTTTAATAATGTTCAAAACGATATTTCAAATAAATGTTTTTCTAAGATTTTATCTCTGAGGTCTGGGATTGTTTTCTAAAAAGCCCCTCTTTCTTTCTCCCTTTGGGCATTTGCACACCCCACTGGGGAAATATCCTCTTTTTTTTACAAAAGGTGTAGATGGTGTAAATTTTGCACAAGCTTTTCGGATATCCTTTTCTTTTTAACCCGGGCGCCTCTGCAGACTTCCCTATTCTTTGGGACTGATGCCTACATCTCTTTTCAGGTGTAAGGTCTGGTTTAATTTATGCAATGCCACTGGGGTGTGGGGTGGGACATGCTTCCAGGGTAAGATCCAGGCTTTGAGACAGAAGCAGCTGGCTGTCTGCATGGCTAGGTTGCACAGTTCCATTACTGCTCCAAAAACACTTACCGAGCCTCCAATGGAGACCGGTGAAACTGATTTCCACACAGATGCTACTGTATAATTCTTGATTAACTTTTATTAGAAAACCTTGGGATAGAGAGGGTTAGGGCACAGGACACCCATCCAAATATAAAGAACTAAGTATTTGCAGCTTTCACAGCTAGAGAACCTTTTAGGGCCCACTCACACCAGTTGCAGTTGCTGGCCAGAACGCATTGCCTTGCAATGCGGCCCGTTCACTTTTTAGTGGGGCAGGAGGGGGAGTGGTGGGCCATTGAAGTGAATGGCACCGTAGCCACGCCCTCCGGCCGCAATGGGATCGCAAGGCACAATTATGCCTGCGGGCCAGTGCAATCAAAATGCAGCAAGCACTATTTTGATCACACCGGACCGCAGGCATAATGTGCCTTGCGATACTGTGCGGCCGATCGCATTGCAGCCGGAGGGCGTGGCTACGGTCTCATTCACTTCAATGGCCCGCCACTCCCCCTCCTGCCCCACTAAAAAGTGAGCCAGCCGCAGTGCGTTCTGGCCAGAATCGGGCCGGAACGCACTGCACAGGGCCCTTAAGCCGTTTCCGGCAATCTGTATTTTCAGGTCCTGGCTGTAACATACTTATTATTATAGTTACCAATCCATTTCAGAAGAAATCACCATGCTTCAGTAGAGTATCTCTACTCAAAATAACTTATGTTCTCAGGCTCCCCGTACCTGCTAAAGTTGCTCCATGTCATCTCCATCCTCAAGTTTCACCCACTGAACCTCAGTCCCAGGCCTTAGCTTGAGTGCATGCTCAACTCCCTAAGCAGCAGGCCTCGGAAGATCAAACAATCCACAGCACCCCTCCCCTAGGCCGCAGCCCAGGGGGATGCCCAACTGACTTCCCACAGTCACTGCTGAATATTTATACCCTCTTGCAGCATGCATCACTGGTCACAAACCTCCTAGTGGTTGGCCAGGGAGGTGCAAACATTCTTCGCTCTGATTAGTGCATCCTCCCACACTATTACCAGGGACACTCCCCAGCATCAGGCAGAAGCAAGCAATCACCAGAGCTCAGGAGAAACAGTAAAAAGTCAAACTATCAATCCGGATCAGACTGACTACAGCCTGCTTAAGGCAGGGAGGCTTCATTCATATAGAGGATCACTGAAGGAGAACAATACAAGCCAATTTAACTTTTCTTTCATAAACTCATATTTTATGTATTGTTTCATTATGTGTACAAATATTTATTTTGTAAATAAACATACCCTTCATGTTTTCTCCATTTGAAATAGTTTGCATGGTGTGCTTTTCCAAGGCCTAGCACTGCAGATTAAAAAATGAGTTTATCCTTCACTGCTGGCTGGCAAAGGATGGACATTTTGTGCAATCTGATATCCTGCTATCAGGTCTATTTACAACAGAGGCTATTTAGACTATTCAGGGCACAGTGAAAAAAAACAGGCTCCAGAAAAGAGCAATAGTAGCTCGAGGCTAGTTTCACACCTGGGTGACTCCTGACCGCGCGGCAATCGTGCACAAAACCATGCAGATTGCCAGGCGGTCACAGAGTCGCCCACCACAGCCGATTGCGCTGGAGGTGCCATTATTTTCAATTGGCACCCCAGTCGAGGCAGCTGGATCACGCGGTTTCCCGCCACGATTGCGCCTGTGCAATTGAACACGATCGCAGCTAACAAAGCACCTTTAGCATGATTGTGCGGTCCCAGGATGTGTGTGTCCTTGGTATCGCTCAGGTCTGAACCTAGTCTCACTCTTGCCACCTGATGGCTATATGTGTAAATATTAAATATTTGTATGCAATATTTCATATTCATCTGACCAAGAATAACTAAAAGCTGTATTTTTGATTTCTCACCATAATGCGTAATGCAACATATGCAAATGCAGAAGTTCAGTACATTCCCTTTAAGAAAGTGGAGCAATGTACATTGGTCATGTGCATTGTGCCTCAAGGGTAACTGTAACGTTAGTTCAGTCAACCTTTAGTTTTTCCTCCCACTCTCCTTAGTGCATCCTAACTGGTCAAATACTTACCTTCTTCCCCGTTCCAACCAGTTCCTGTTCTTACTGCACATGCATTTCACAGCCCTATTAATTCCTATAGGTGAGTTGTACTCTACTGGATGGTTAAAGGCCCATAGGAGTAATTGGGACACATAAGATTGAAAAAGGACAATAGTACTAAAGGCCTTTTCCTTTAAAATACAGCCAACCCCTATGCCAGTACAGGACACAGTAAAGTCATGGTGACCGGAGAGGAACCACTTAGTGCCATGGGGGACCAAGAAGATTGACGCTCCTGGAAGTGTCTGCATCCAGACATTTACTGACTCACCAATGGCCACAGACACACAGATGTCAGTATCGTCAATCCTTTTCTGTCTTAGGAAAAATGATTAGGGGAGCATGATACCCAAAAACAGCTGCAAACAATTCATTCCATTCAGCAGACATCTCACAGAACTCTTATAGCCCAGATGGGCTACTGTCTTCCAGTATCTTTGTCCTTTACCACAGGTCAGCTGTAGGACTTTCCCGGTCTTTGGGCCTACAGACTCTACACTTGTCTGTGGCAGATAGGTAGCTACCTTTCCATTTTTCCCGCCTCTGCCACAGGCCAGGTTGGGTTTCTTCCGGCCTTTGCCATAGATCAGTTTAAGATACTCTAGGCCCAGACAGGCAGCTAGGAGAACAAACACACTTTTTCTGGCTTTTAACCCAGGGAAAGGCCTGGGAGGCAAGGACTGGGTCCCGTGTATTCACATCCTTCCCAGGCAATTACCTTTCTGGAGCTACATCCTCTCCAGGCAGCAGCACGGAAGGGAAGGACCCTCTCTACTCACATCCTCTCCAGGAAAAGTCTCGTAGGCAAGAAGCATATGTAGAAGGTCTGTCCAAATATTTATCCTCTTCGTGAGTCCACATTACTGCACAAACTCTCTTGGGGATTGGCAGAGGTAGAATAAATATTCATAACCCAGTATTGTATTTTCTCACTCTATTCCCTAGACAACACTCCCCAGTAGTGGGCAGAACTATATAATGTTCTTGGGCTTAGGAGAAACCTAACGATACCAGATAACATAAACAAAGATCAGGCTGGCGGACTAGCTGCAAACACAACATTTTCGGCTAGGGACACTCCAGCTTAAAGGAGAACTATGGGGTTAAGTCTTTTCCCCATAGTTCTCCTTAGGGTAACGGGAGGACACAAACTAGCATCCTCTCGTCACCGTAGGCTCGTAGCTGTAGCTTGCGCTATACTGAGACGCCGCAGCTGAAGCAGATCCCGACAATTGTGGGGATGCATGACTGACAGCTGGCTCTGCCTATCTAGAGGCAGAGCCAGCTGTACCCGCCCCCTCCCCCATCTGTTCCGTCAGTCAGCGCTGGCGGATCGGAGCGGGGAGGGGGGAATCCAGCCCCTCCCCTGTCACGGCAGAGGGCCGTGACAGGATCGAGAGGTGAGCGAACGCCGGTATGTGTTCGCTCTCCTCCCGATCTACTGAGCCGACCTGTGACAGTCTCAGGTCGGCTTGAACTATGAGGTGAATGAAAAGCACTCACCTTATAGTTCTCCTTTAAGGTTGATGTAAACCACTTTGTAAAGGTTTGTTTTTACCCCAATGTGCAATATTGCGTGCAACATGCACATTAGGGCAAACTTACAAGTTTTCCCTTCTCCAGCGCTGTTGGATCATTCTTTGGTCCTCAGCTTTGTCCCCTACTGTCACCATCTCCGCCGCAGACAATTCCAGGTTTTCAAAAGTCCAATTGAACATATGGTGGCCACTGATGATGTAACCCCTGCACATGCGCACAGGCGTTACAGCCTCCCTAACATCTGGCCCATTCATGGCATGCACAGTAATAATGTACACAATATACAGTGTACATAGAAAATTAAAGAAATGCTGGGGAAGACGGGAAGAATTTTACCTCCCATTGATTTTTTATATTTGTTTTAACTTTACAACTGCTTTAAGGGATAGTCTCTATACACCTTTAAATCATACAAATTAATTCCAAACAAAACTGCCTAAACTGGACAGGTCTGTTGAAAATATGTACTTACTCAGAATATGTGCAATACCATTTTTCCAACATAATCAAAATGTTATTAAAAACATTTATTGCTTTATTAAATATGTGAATTACAAAAATTTATGTGCAATAATTAATTCTCTTACACCAAAATGAGGCTCTGCAATTACTAACTACATAATTGTCACAACTGATGGTCATATTGGATGCAGTGAATAGCTAAATAGTCACATGAAGCCAGGATTTTATAATTCGGTTAATAATAAACCATAAACAGAGTAAATAAATTAAACATTAAATCACTGCTCATTATACAAAAAAAAATAATTGAAAGCACCACATTTCAAAATGAATTGTCCTTGGTAAACATGATTGAGTTACATTCCTAACAACCAGACATATTTTCAGATTAGTTTAAAAATATTAGGAAGGGAAGGAAGTATGCACCATGTAGCACCTCTAGTGATGGGTTGCACCCCTGGGCCTACAGGACAGGTTTTACAGTGATGGTGCTTAATCCTCATGTCCCATCGCACTCCTGACCCGAGAGAGCCCAATGCAGCCGGGCAGGTGCGGCCCTCTCTGTTTGCCCGAGGAAGGGGCCGCACGGTCCCGAAACATCGCTAAGGAGATGTGCATCATTTTGAGTCAATAAACATTATTGACTTTACTACCTTTGGAGTGCGAGTGACTACCTTTATTCATCTTTACAGTGATGGTGGGTTAGAGATCCCAGCAAATATCCCTCCCATTCCCAAGGCCATCAGGTTCCACATTAGAGTTGGCCCGAGGGTCATGCCGGGGATCACACAATTGTGCACTATGACAGGCCTCTCTATATTCCATGGTTTCAGGCCTAGTCTGCACCTTAAAGCCCATGAGACATGGGAGCTCAGGCTGCCAGGCACATAGACCCAAGGGAACCTTTCTTATCATTGCCAGGGAGGCAGACCCTCCTCCAGCAGGTTACGACTCATTCCCAATCATGGTGAACCTCATACAACATAAGGAAGTACAGCCCATCTATTAAAGACACCTCTACCATTCTTTTTATGATCATATGTCACTGCTTTCTGCAAATATCCACACCAGGGAAATTATCTACTGATGGAATTGAGGGCTTAGCTGTTGACTTTTGACAAAACAGCCTCAGTAACAGCACTGTTCAGGAAGATCAGACTTCACACTTTGGAGAACGAAGGAGTGCCTGAGAAGCAGATGAAGGAGCAGATGATAAATGTATCACTTTGCCTACCTGTTAGTGTGCTGCTACACAGTTGTACAAATGTCACACAATTCCTAGTTGGTGTTCATATAAATGTGAAGTGAGAATTTATATAGTTAATTTTCCTTAAGCCATTATCTTTGGTAGTATAACTGGTTGTTATACTGACATCTTGTGGTCGTTTTGGTTAGTGCACCATGTTTTACTGTGTTCCCTCCCATTTATGATGTATTTCCCCTTTCTTCATGACTTGTAGTTTTTGGCATCAAAATGGCTGACTGTAACATGGCCTCATATTAATCTGCTTGCATGCTTGGAAACGTTATCATCTCTGATCTGCCAATACCTACATTTATATCATCTACTGCATCCTGTTGTCCACTGTAACTAACCTGCTGCATTCAATAAAGAACTTTGTGGATGAAAAGGTATTTGGTGAGTTCAGCTATCTGATAAGGATTGTCCGGAGTGATTATATCTGTTTATACAGGCCAGGCATAGAGGTCTCAGCAAGGCATAAATCGCTAATACAGCAATCAGAGTCAGAATGGTGAGGGAATTTGAAGTTCACTTTATATAAATAACTACAGAAATCAGCCCAGAACCATGCTTTCTAACTTCCAGTCTATGAAAACATTGTTCAGTATTACTGTGTAGCATCAACTGGCAACTGTATACAGAAGTGAGAAATCAAACCTGCCTTATCTGTGCTTGATAACTTTAGATAACACATTGGCGATATATTTGCCTGTACAGGCAGTGCACAATTACATAAATGCTCATATTGTGGGATTCAAGAAGACATAGTCAAAGTGCTGTTGAAATAAAAATGCCTTACCGGGCTCCTGAAGAGTGTGATGATATCAATAAATAGGCAGGGGTCCCATTAAGAATCCACTTTTGGAGCAGTTCTAGTCCGTATAAAAATGTTAAACCTGCCATTTGAATGGCAATGCAGTGCTGGTGGTATGTAGGAAGTGTCCATACAGTCAAGGGAGAAAGTGAGATTAGGAAGTAAGAAGAGTCCACCATCCCACTATACCTGAGTTTCACAACAGGCTTGAATGGGGATTGTATGTACATATTGTCTTTAGAGATAACAATGTTACAACTCAATGTAACCGTTTTCTCATGGAAATTATTTTATCTTGTATAATTTATTAATTTATATTAGAGGTAGCCAAACTTTGGCCCTCCAGATATGGTGAAACTACAAATACCTTTAGGCATTGCAAGACTCTGACAGCCACAGACATGACTGCCAGAGGCAGATGCATTATGGGATTTGAGGACCAACAGGGCCGCCATTATAAATCATGGGGCCCATACAGCCTACATGGCTAGGGCCCCCCCCACCAGCTGCCTATGGCATGCTGGTACTTGTGGTCCCCCCCTTCAGTCTAACACTATTATTATACATTTATATAGCTCTATACCACATGGGGGGGGGGGGGGCGGGCCCCCCAGGCTGCCCGGGTCCCTTACATGGGTATCGACTTTACCCCCCTGATGGCGGCCCTGATTACCAACATGCTATAGATGGTCAAGACTGGGACACCACAGAAAAAGTAAGTTTGTGCAAAACAAAGCAAACCATTTATCATTGAGAATAAATATACATGGCAATCCAGGAACAACCTCATATGAAGAGATAAATGGTGTTCTTGATGCCAAAATGAGGAGGGGAAAACACTCCCTAGAGGTGCAATATTTTATACATGAGTGTGATCTCAATTGCACTTTAAAAATCTACTTGTTCATGTTTTGGGTATTTACTACAAGCCAGTCTAATTTGTATTCTTCATTGAGTAAGCACCAAATGCTACTGCATGCAGGGGCCCCAAGGCCTGCTCAGTAGGTGCCAGAGAGCCTTCACTTGGACACCAGGGTTCCAATAAGCCTCTGGACTTCTTTTTTAAGCAGTAATTCAGTTTTTTGTGTTCTTTCTGTAGGCCAACTCAAGTAAAAACTGATCTACATGAAGGTTCACAAAACATGAACCATATACACTGCCTGTCCAAAAAAAAGTAATCACCGGGATTTAGGTAAGCAAGTGGGTCAGAGCTTTTCATTGGATAATAGGTTTAGGTTCAGCAACGTTATTGGCCCAAAAGCTGCCTACCTGAATATACTAAATGACCAGGTTTTTCCATCAATGGATACTTTCCTCACTGATGGCACATTGGGCATATTCCAAGATGACAATGCCAGGATTCATCTGGCTCAGATTGTGAAAGAGGTTCAGGGAGCATGTGACATCATTGTCACACATGGATTGGCCACCAGCGAGTCCAGACCTTAACCCCATTAAGAATCTTTGGGATGTTCTGGAGAACACTTTACACAGATGTCCGACTCTCCCATCATCAATACAAGATCTTAGTGAAAAATGAATGCAGCTCTGGATGGAAATAAATGTTGTGACATTGAATGAGCTTACTGAAACGATGCCACAACAAATGTGTGCCCTAATAAAAGCTACAGGCGGTCCAACGAACTATTAAAATGTATGTTTTTTTTGGACAGGCAGTGTATTAACTACACAAGATGTGTACAACAAGAAATAAAGGAGGTTGTTGTTCTGGTTATTTGTTGCTCGATGCGAGTCTCCATATCTACAAGCAATAAACCAGCCCAATGACACACAGATGAATGAGAATAAGGATTTCAATGAGAGTTATGATCAAAGTTCCTTCCCGTTCATTTACTAACAGTGTTTATTTCTTCCATCAGTAAATGTTCAGAATATTATTACTGCATTATTATCAACAACAGACATGAAAGATAGACAGGCGGCTTTCTTCTCTGGAATACAAAGAGAAGGAAGAGACAGATGTTTTATTGTACAGCTAAGCACTGTAATCGGCTGCTAGCATTAAAGAGCAACTCCAGGCAATGAGGAAAATCAGTCTGAGGACTGCTGATGATATTTCGGAGACATGGTAACTCTACCATATCAGTCCACTCTATTAACCTTTAAAGGTTAGGTATATTGGGTTATATTCTACTTTATTTCAAAATGTTAAACATTAAGAATTGTACACTGACATTATTACTGATAATGTAGAATTCGGTGGCTTCGCCCATTTCTTGATTATTATAGGCATAGTTTACCTTTTCAAAAATGACTTAATGCACCTGAATTGAAAAAAGAAAAATGTGCATTTATGAATTGTTTGTATTGGACCTGCAAAGAATTGCAACTACAGTCAGTGGATTGCGCATACATTGCAGTGCACAGGCTCCTGCAGACTATCTCCTGTCCGTACGAAGGTATGGACCTACTCAGGGGCGTAACTAGAAATCACAGGGCCCCATAGCAAAATTTTGTATGGGGCCCTGTGATTTCTAGTTACGCCCACCTGATAACCCAAACAGCCCACCTAAGGGTGACCCTGCAGAGCCCACCATAGACTCACTGTGGTAGGCTCTGCAGGGTCTCAGGCGGGCGGTCAAGCCCTCTTACCTGTCAGCCCTGATCCTCTGTCCGCCTCCTTCTCCTCCACGATCGACTCCTCCGTCACTGGGCCCCTCCTCCTCGATCGCCGGGCCCCGCCCCCTCGATCGCCGGGCCCCGCCCCCTCGATCGCCGGGCCCCGCCTCCTTGATCACTGCTGATGACGGGCACAGCCACCTCCTGCGAAGCTGCTGGTTGTCACCAACTCAGCAGCGGCTGTGAGAAGGAACGGAGCGTTCCTCCTCACAGCCACCAGTGACAGCCAGCAGCCTGGCTGTCCGAGCAAGATGCCATAGCGACCCAGGCAGCCCGCATGGCATCAGGGAGATGTCCTGGCCGGGCCCCGCCTTGGCCGGGCCCCATAGCGGCCGCCTGGGTCGCTATGGTGAATGTTACACCACTGGACCTACTTTAACGTGGAGTAAATCAAAGGACTACAAGGGGGGTGACATCACTGCTCTTGTTGTCCATTTAGATGTACGAGTGCCTCTGAGGAAGCAAATGGGGCTTGTAGTCTTTTCACTCACAGATCCCGTAAACGGGTCTGTGAATGGATGGTGCAGCAGTGAAGTCGGAGCCATGCACAGCCATGCTGAATTCAGAGAGAGGCACCCAATGTTTTAGGTGAGTGAGGGGTAAGAGGTTAGGGAGCTGGGGAATGTGACCGCGTTCATGCTACAGCCTCAATACGGGTGAAATATTATCCAAAAAGTAAACTTACCCTTTAATATGTGTGTAAATCCAAAACATATTGAAGGTGACTTTCTCTCACTTCCTGTTCTGGTGTCACAGGACAGGAAGTGATGGTAAATCTCTCCACAGAGACAGCATTTACAAACCTGACAGAGGTTCTGACCCTTTCTTGCTCTATCCAAAATGGAAAAAAAAAAAAAACTTTGTCTGGAGTTGGGCTTCACTCTGTGATGGACTATTGAAATACTTGCATTGGAAACTGTCTTTTTCTATGTGGTAATGTATACATAGTTAGTCTGGTTGAAAAGAGACACAAGTCTATCGAACTCAACCTATACATTCACAGACTGGCAATCTAGGAACTATGGTGAAAACCAAAAGGGCTGTTATGTCAAAAAACACTTTTGGGCCGATGAGAACTCTTAGGCATACCTCCCAACAACTGTCCCTGATTTGGAGAAACTGTCCTTCACTTGGAACCAAATCCCTCTGTACCTCTTTCCTCCTCAGTTGTCTCTTCTTGTGGTCTGATGTACAGATATCTATGATAGGGTTCTATTTAACTACAAAAACTGTTATTCGGCACTTAAACCTTCATCTTCACCCTTTATTATCTTGTTTGCTAGTTTGAAAAGTCAGTATAAAGGAAAAGTAATGGTGGAAAAAGACAATTCTGGGATTAACCAATCATTTTTAGTAAATACATTCCTAATGGTCCACATAACTGTATGCAATGCCAGGCTGCGGCAAACAAAGCGAGCAGAGTGCTGTCTTATATTAAAAAGGGAATGTACTGTAGAGACAAAGCAATCATTTTGCCACTTTATAGATCGCTGGTTTGGCCTCATCTGGAGTATGCGGTTCAGTTTTGGTCACCAATCCACAGAAAGGATGTCCTTGAGCTGGAAAGAGTCCAGAGAAGGGCAACTAAACTAATTAAGGGGATGGAGGACCAAAGCTATGAGACGAGGTTACTAAATTTAAACGTGTTCACGCTGGAAGTGAGAGATTAAGGGGAGATATGATTTTCATGTACAAAATGTTTAGTGGTGATGGCAACATCTGCAATAAAAGTTTTACAGTAAACTCCATAACAAGAACTAGAGGCCACCACCTAAATCTGGTGGAGAAAAGATTTAACTACAAAGGGCGTAGTTAAATCGATCGTACGAGAATCGTGCAGTGTGAATGAAGACGTGCGACCGTTTCTACTGTACGGTCGCACGTCTTTTGTCTAAGGAGCATGCTAGAAAACCAGCCGAAAATCTTACGATTTTCGCCTGGTTTGAATGATGCTCGTGAGACTAAGGCCGGAAGGGGCACAGTGCCCTTCAGCATTGCGGTCATCGGAAGCCCGCCCCTCCGGGGGGCGTGATTGCGATGATCGCTAGTACGATCTCCCTGTCCAAGATGGGCAGATCGTACATTTTTTAAATTACTTTACAACCATCGCAAGACTAAGGTCTTGCGATGGTTGTAAAGTGTATGGTCACCTTATGAGCGGTTAAAGTCTGGACCTCTCTGCCACAAGAAGTGGTATCAGCTGAGAGTATTGAGTCATTCAAAAAGCATTTAGATACCTTCCTCAGAGACCGCAACATACAGGGGTACAGGTACTCTTAAAAACAAGGACACACAGGGACTCGTGTACACATATACATATGCACAATCACACACAGACATAAAAAGGTTGAACTCAATGGACCTGTGTCTTTATTCAACCTCAAATACTATGTAACTATGTAACTGGGAATGTGGCGGGGGGTGTCCATTGCCTATATACATTGTGCTAGAAGGTTTCCCTCTGTCTCATCTCAGAAAATTGGGAGGTAAACTCTTGGGTGCCACTCGGCCCTCAAAAAGCCTTGCTTAAAAAAATGTTTATACTTGACCCAAACGGAAAACTCACTGTGTAACCTTTTACATATGACCCAAGTGATAAATATAATATAGATATGATAGGCCGACTGCAGCCACATCGGGGATATGAACATTGGGACAATTTTGTGAAATCGGTGAACAAGTGTGGGTAAGGTAAGTGGAGACTTCTTGTGGAGACTGCAAGTGCAGAAACCCTTTAATATACTGTATAATATCCTTATTGCTACCTTCCGGATAAAGTATCACTGTCAGCTAAAATTGAAGCTACACTCCATGCAGATATAAAAGACACAAATCAGCAATACACTATTAAATGTATTTTTTTTAACTGCAAGCAGTGTCAGTATGGAATTTACTTGTTATCAATCTCTCGCCATCTCATGTATAGTAGAGCTCAGACTGGAAGAGTGAGAAGCAGCTTAATGAGGAACTTTACCCACCAATTTAATTTCTCCCAAAACAGTTACTTTTGAGTCATACCAATTGTCAAGATTGCCAATTTGATTATTTCAGCTCTCAACTGAACTCATGATGCCTCAAGTGGCTGGAGTCATAGCTGATCCTATGTACAGCACCATGGCCACTGCAATCCAAACAGAGGATAACAATGGCACCTTCCTTGGCTGTAAGGTTGTAGTTCCGTTTTAATTAGCCAGTTAGTTGTGCTGCAGTGCTTATGTAGTACTACCGTGTTTCCCCGAAAATAAGACACTGTCTTATATTTTTTTTTGGCTCAAAAAAACACACTAGGTCTTATTTGGGGGGGAGGGTCTTTTTTTTTTTTAATGTACAAAAATCCACACTCATTCCTGTACAAAAATATGGTGATCAGGGCTATCAGGGGTGCCGTACCTTTCCAAGATCAATTTGCTAACTAATCGCTGGCCAGAATGAGCGAAGCGCACTTTCACTATCGATTCCTCACAGGCAGAGAGCATTTAGTATCACTCCGCCTGCGACAGGAGCCGGGACTATAGAGGAGGCATCGGCCTATGCGGCTCTGCTCCCTACGGTGCCGCCTCTCTTCCTCTGGAGCTGGCTTCATTCCCCCTTATGCCACCACCGGCCCTGGGAATGGTCACAACTAGGTCTTATTTTCAGGGTAGGCCTTATATTTTAGCAATTTCCAAAAATAGTACTAGGTCTTATTTTCGGGGTAGGTCTTTTTTCGGGGAAACAGGGTACCAAGGAACATGCTGAAAGCAAGGAATGACAGAGAGAGAGATCATTGCACTGCTTTTTTTTCACTGTCCATTCACAGGGTGGGTGAAGGACAAGACCTGTAAATGTACTGCAGCACAGAAAAATCGTGGCACAGCTGTTTAAATCTCAGTACTGCATGGACATTATTATTGTGGCGAGTCTAGTGATGTGTTTTAATTTCTGGGTAGTTGTCCTGAAAAGAGGCGGCCCTGGTGCGGTGACTTATGATCTTGCAAGGGTTAAGGGGCCTCTTTTCTAATAACATTTGTACAGGTATGAGCTGATGTTCTGTGATTGCTATAATGTCTATATTTCCACGCTGACACTGGTGCCGTCTATGGAGATTGTTTGTATAAGCAGAGACTACACTGGTAGATGCAGAGTGCTAGTGACTGGGCTCTCCTCCCCTTTGCGGCATTTCAAACGATAAGCCCACAACCTCCGCATGGTGAACTTGTCATTGCCGATGACAACTGATGTGATTTTTATTGCTATTCCCACAGGGCGAGATTGCAGATCGTGACTTGACAACAAGTTCGTTTAAAATCCACAGCTAGCTAGAATGATTATGCATCTGCAGCAAATGTCTCCTAATTGAAGCACATGGCCTTGAGCTCAGATTGCTATTGTGTGCAAAATTTCCTTCCAATGGAAATGCCCCTAATTAATGAAGTTGTTGTTGAGGAAGAAATTATACACTGTATGTAATTGCTGCAGATCCATTTTATGTAAGTTCATTTGGATTTAAAGGGAAAGTATATTTTATTTTCTGTGAGCACACAGTTTAACTAGGGATGGGATCTGCATCTGTGGCCATCCGGGGGACTTTGCATGTTCATGATCCGCAGACTGGGTCAATCAAATGGCCAGATTAAGGGCTTGTTCACACGATCTTCTGGTCCAGATCTGGAGATGCGGTGCTATGCATGCAGTGCGTTTTTAACATGTTTTTGATGTGTTCCAGTTAAAAAAAAATTATTATTTATTTATTTTTTGCTTGGAGTGGGCCTGTCAGTATGTTAGCTGCAGTGCAATGCATTTTCGGCACATTCGTGCATTTTCGGACCGGACAAAATGTGACATGCAGAATTTTTTCTGTCTGGACCGGAATGGACTGCGCTCGTGAGAACCGTAGCCCATAAAACACATAGGGATACATTGGGATGCATTTTAGGTGCATGAGCGCACGGATCTGGTCCGGACAGAATCCGGACGTCGTGTGAACAAGCCCATAGTCTGTACGCTTGAGCAAGCCTCTAGTTCCTCATACCTCCCAATGTTTTAAGATGGGAACGAGGGACACTTTCCAGCACAATGTATTTAGGTAATGGACCTAGTTACCTCGTACCCAGTTATACAGACCATTAAGAATTGAAATGCCAAAAATGATTTGTTGAACCCAGAATTGTTTTTTTTTTCACCATTATTTATCTGTCATACTTTTTGAAATAGCAAACAAGGTAATTAAAATAAAGGCATGAGTGCTATATAACACTTTTGACAGATAAATAGAACCTTTTCATAGATCAGACGTAGATCGTACATCAGACGGAAAAAAAAGGATGACTGAGGAGGAAAGAGAGACAGAGGGATTTGGGTCCATATGAAGGACAGTCCCTCCAAATGAGGAACATTTGGGAGGCATGTGCTTCTATTGCAGGCAAATGTAATTTATTCAGTACAGGTAACAAACAAACAGTATAAAATAGGGAAAGGTTCCCCCCAAAATCCAT
Source organism: Nanorana parkeri (assembly GCF_000935625.1). Classification (NCBI taxonomy): domain Eukaryota; kingdom Metazoa; phylum Chordata; class Amphibia; order Anura; family Dicroglossidae; genus Nanorana; species Nanorana parkeri. Next base: position 257,696 of record NW_017307459.1, on the reverse strand, counting down.
ACCAGACTCTTATGCAAGCATGCAGCCCGGCTGGCCATCAAAGGAGGGGGCAATAAGCATGAGTACACACCTCCAACACCATACCAGGCCACATGCCCTCAACATAGGGAGGGTACATCACCGGGAAGGAGGGGTGTGAAGTATTCCCTTTCTGGCAAAGTACCTTGTCTCTATGTTGATGAGGACAAGAGCACCATTCCTACATCCAGTCCCCAAAAAGGATGCGGGTCTGGGTGGGAGAACTTAATGGAATCTAAAGGCGCCCTTTAAAAAAAAGGGAGCCCTGGATATCTGGCCCTTCACATCTGACTGAGTAAAGGGTACTGTCACGTATCTGATGTGAGCCTAAGATGACAAGAAGGACCTTCCCTTGCAGCACTAGTCTGAGCTCCCCAGTGAGGCACAGGACAGCGGAGTGAAGCACCAGGCAGGTAGTCAGCCAGCAACATGCAGGATATCAGGATATCAGATGAGTGGAGTCAGAGCCGAGCCGGGTCAGTAACTGGCGAGCTGTGCAGTACAGAAGCAGAAGATGGAAGCTGTGTCAGCACAAGCCGAGGTCAAGCCGTGCAGGATAAGTGGTACTGAATCAGCAGACAAGAGGCAGAGTAGTGGACAGTGGCATAACAATCGCCATAGAGACCCAGGCGGCCGCTATGGGGCCTGGGCACAGGGGGCCCCGACCAGGGCATCCCTCTGATGCCGTGTGGGCTTGCAGTGTGTAATTTGCTTCTAGAGTCCAAATGCTAGTTTACTATTGGCTATTGCAAATTGAAATAGCCAATAGGAATCTAGCAATGCATTCCTATGGGCAAAAATATGTATATTTGTTTTCTACACGGCTCCATGTCAGAATAAAGAAGAGAAAAAAAAAACAGGTTTCTCTCCAGGGCGGCCGGGAGTGGGAGACTCCTGGAGCGCCCGGGAGAGTTTGCTGTCTGGAGATCAGTGTCCCTGGTTAGCTGGTAACCAGGGACGCTGATCTCTCTGCAAGTGGCCGGAGCCAGCCGTAAGATCACAGCTGGCTCCGCCCAGCTGTCAGAAGCAGGCTGTCGGCCGGCCAATAGCCAGCCACTCGGCCAGCTTCGGCTTTCAGCGCGGCTCAGCCGAGCCGAGGCATATGACTTCGGCTCGACTGAGCCGCTCGGCTAAGTTCGGGAGCTGTACGGTCTATTGTGAATAGCCCGTACAGCAGCCCTTCGGTTCTACTGAACCAAAGGGGTCCTGGGGCCGAAGCTAGCCGAAGCATCGGCTGAAGCTACGGCCACATCCTTCGGCAGCTTCGTGAATAGACACCTATGTTGTTACTTGTGAATTTAGTGAGTGGCTTAGTGTATTTCCACTTTTGCATCCAAATTGGGAGAACATCTACTTTATATTTGTTACATGTTCCCATTCACATAGCATATATTTAATAGTTAAGTATAATTACTTTAAATAATGATTTACTTGTAGTTATAGTAGACCTATAAATACTTAAAAATTGCAGCTTAGTGGTCACCCACTGAGCAACAGTGTATGGCCAGTCTAAGTCATGGAAGGTATATTGAAAACAACACAGCGCTGAGCGTGAATGGGAAAAAATAAAAAATATATAGCTCTTAACACATGTGATGTTTTTTAACCTCCCTGGCGGTATTCCCGAGCCACACTCGGGATTGGGCAAAGTGTCACTTACCTTGTCCCTGTGAGCCCGCGGTGTCCTCTGCTGTGTGCGCCCGGCCGATGCCGGCATTCGGCTTTCAGTTTCGTTTTCGGGCATCACAGCGGGGGTCAGAGTCGGAAGGAAATTCAAAAGTGAAAACATGACATTTACACAGAATACACACAATACAATGTAATCTGCTATAATTACATATATGTATCAAACTATTTCACTTCAATGTTGTCCCTAGAGCTATGTCCAGTGCCCTGCCTGCACTTTTACTGTAATCTATTGACTGTGGTACGGATCAGGCAGCGCCCCCAGAATTCCCATTTACTGGACCATTTTTTTAATTATTATATTATAATTTTTTATAATTATTTATTATATTATAATTTCTTATAATTATTTATTATATTATAATTTATGATTTCGTGTTTCAAACTTTATCATACCCGGGAAGTCTACTGGACTCATGTTTGGACAGATTTAGGTGAGTTATTCCTAAAATTTACTAAGAATTACAGTCCTACAATATAAAACAAATTGCCATGAAAAACAATGTACAGCTTTGGCATGCTAAAATCCTGCATAATCATACCGCCAGGGAGGTTAAACCTGGATGATAAATGATAAACCAAGCTCATAAACATTCAAAGTGAATAAAGCCAAATCACTTAATCCTACTAGTGAAACTAATTTAAGTTGAGTGTTAATCAAAAAGCCGGAACAGATCAATCCACATTGGATGAATCAAACACATCGTAACAATTCATAACATATGTGATACATATAAAGTGATACTGTGAAACAATCTCAATTGGAGAATCGTATCAAGTGACAATGAGTTCAATAATAAACATAAAAAAGTTGAAATATATTCCTCCGTGATCTCCTCTCTTGTGCCACGCAACCCCCCAAATAATGGGTACTCACCAGAAAGAGTGAGTACGAAAGGGCCTTTGAATAAAATGATCCGCTGGTCCTCGATCTCACTTGCCCAGTTTAATCCGCTCTCCTGCTGATATTACCCGCAAGAAAGAAGCCGTCTCTCCCCGAAGAACAACACTCTCCCCCGGCTCTCCCTTAAATATATGGCGGCTTCTCCCGGTTCAGGTTCAAAGGTCGCCCCGCTCTCTCGATCCCGGAATACGTTTAAAGGGATAAATAGAAAAGGACTCTCATGGTGCAGTACAATAAGAATAGAATTTATTGAAAGTAGCAACTTACATGAAAGACTTTTAAAATTTGGCCGGCCAGACAACTGGATAAAACTTTAACGAACACAAAGCAGTAAATCCCATATGTCAAACAGATCCGCCCCTTGACCAGTATGGATAATGTCTCCTGATTTGATACTTACTGAATTAGTGTTTTAATATGAGGAATTGGTTTGTCCCCATAATACATGGTTTTGGTAACTCTAAAGGAGATTACACAGAGACTGTACAATCAGATTTGTATAGTGTATGGCCAGCTTTGCAGGCACACAGACAGCAATAGTCATGAACAAGGTCCTTGTTTAGGCACTTCCTTTTTTGGGGTTCCTGTCTTCCAATTTCTCCTCTGTATTATCACGTTGTCACATGTGCTTCCAGTGGGGACTATAATGTGGGGTGTGCCAGCTCTCATTCTTCTGGTGTGCTACCTACACATTTCAATTCATGTTATTTATCTGCTATTACTTTCCCTTCTTTCCATTCTCTCCTTCCCGGATTTCTCTTTTAAATGTGGCTCTTTATGAATGTAATTTTTTTTTTCACTGGCAAGTAAAACATGTGACAAATTAGGTTAAGTGAATGTGAAAGAGGTTATTTCACACGTTTAAATTCAAGTAGCCTTCTTATGTGTGATTGTTGTAGTATAAATTAATCATGACACCACGGAGGAAGCTCAGCGATAACATTTCAGACGCTGCATCTGGCGGAGGGGAGCACCTGCAGGTTCACCAAACTGATTCTGAACCTTTTTCTAAATATGTAAGAATAGATAAATTAGATAAATTGCTATAAGTGTAGAAAGCAAAAGTGCATTTTAGTCAAAATTCAAAATTAATTTTAGGCAGAAATAAAGAACGCCATCTGAAAATCATTGAATGTGTACATAGAACCTGCATAGGAATGTTAATCCTCGAATTTGTCCTGATATCAACCCCCCCCCCCCCCCCACACACACACACACAAACAAAACAGCATTTACACTGCAAGAGGGAGGGTCTACACTCTAAACCAATCACAGCTCTGTTATTTTGTATGGCGTTGACAAATAATCGTTCGCACAGGAGGAGTCCCTCTTTTTTTATTGGTCTTTGGGGGGGCAAGGTTTGTGACCCCGCTCTAGTGCTGTAACGCAGTGGAGAAATGTGAGGTCACTGACCTGACTATGTTGCCTAGTAGTGTGTAGCCCCCATCTCCTTTTGTGAGGTGGCTACTAGACATTTAGTGATAGCCAGGGCTGTGGTCAGCCTGGCTGGATTATAGTGGCATTTATCTGGTTAATTCCAGGTGTCTGGCATTGACTGTACCCACATGGGTGGAGTTTGACTCTGCTGTATTGTGGTACAGCCAATGAGAGACACTGTAACTATATGTACAGTGTAGCAGCCAATCACTGGGTTTCTCTCAACCAGTGGTGCATGCTGGGATAGAGTACATATACTGGAGGGAATTCCCAAGTGCTCAGACTAGTCGGAACCAGCCATGGATTAGGGCTGGGTGCTATCCAGCCACCCCCTGGGTAAGGCCTGAGGCCTGGGGTGGGCAGAGGCTGGAGTGCGGGAAGAGTTTCCCTAGGCCTCAGGTATGGAGGAGGCCTGTGCGGTTATCAGAGGAGGAGCCAAAGAAGCTGATGTCTGCTGGAAGTGCCTGGAACATAGAGGACCTTAGGAGCACGGCTGGTGTCTCTCCTGCTGAGGATCTGTGGTCATCCCTGTTCATCTGTTATTCCAATTACTATTAGCTGTACCCCAAGTGGATCTAGACTGAGATGCTAAAAAGGTCTGGTGAGTATGGAGTCTATGTCTGTTACACCCTGGATGTCTAGGATCACAATACACTCTCTACCCAGTGTGAAGAAGTTAAAAAAAGTTATTCAGCATTGCATTACTGGAGTGGACATCAGCTTTGTGGGCACTAGAAGAGGGCAGTAAATGCTAAAGGGGCAGCTGAAGATCAAATTCCCCAGACAGATTAGTGATGACCCGGTTATTCCAGCGGCACCTTAGGGGGTTAGCTCTACAAGTGTTTTCTGGATCTCAAGATTGGCAGAACTCAATCTCAAATCCATTAGCAAGTAATATTGTATTGTATATGTATTTCACCTGTTTGCTTCCACTTAAGCCTTAAAGAATCATGAAATGCTAAGTGGTCTTTTCTTTAACCTTAATACATTCTCTGCATTAAGGTAAAAATGCTCAGCCCCCCTGTCCCCAAAAACGTATATATGGTCCCTTGTCACAACCACTGTGTTCAGGATGATCTGCGCCATTCCCTGAACTTTTGGGTTGTGGAGGGGGGTACTGAGACTATTGGAGCAATAGGCTCCTATTGCTGTCAGTCAAATAATTGGTAGGAAAGCGGTGGAGGGAGCAGGGGTATGGCTTGCCCGACACCGTGTGTCTATGGACACACACAGCTAGGCGTAGGTCGCAGCCGGGAATGCACATGCAAAGGTGTCTCCTCAGCATCACAATATTATTATAATCTAGGTTAGGAAAATAAATAAATATTATTTGTGTAGCGCCCTCTAAAATGTCGCTATTCAATTTAGAGATACCTGGACTGTAACCAGTCTAGATACTGATTATACAGAGCTCTGCATTCTATAGGTGTCCCTGAATCTGCTGGATTGATTGCACCTCCTGTTGCTGAGGAAAAGGGAGCCTTGGCATACAGTGAGGGAGGATCCACCCGCAGGTTATGACTATGCACCTGGCCCTAGCCAATTCCTGAGTAGGATGACTGAGAGGCATGGTTGAGGGCCGGACAATAAAAGGTCTGGGGACACTGTGGAGAGCTCTCTTCCCCCTAGGGGCCTCGCCCTAGGAGGTCTGTGGAGATGCAGGAAACTGGCCTGGGCCTCAGCACATGGCAGGTGCTGAGGGACCTAGAGGCCTAGGATACACTGATACTTTGCTGGGCCCATACACATGGCAGGTGATGGGTGCCTTGTTCTAAGAAGATACTACCACTAAACTGGAGTGCTCCTTGGCAGTTGCAGATGCTGAGGGCACAGAGATTCCAGATCCTGTTGCTAAGGAAAATACCTGATGGAAGCTGGGTCGGGGAGGAGTCCGCTTGTTGAGGGGTGCCGCAGAGGAGCTGATGAGAGCGTCCGTCTGGGACCCACAAGGGAGATCCCACACCTTATTCCAGGTATCTGTTCACAGTATTACTACTACTATTGGTCTCTGGGACCAGATCACAGTGCTATCGGCCTTAGCGGTTGCTAGGGGAGGAAGCTGTCCTCCGAAGTATTTCCAAGGGCATCCTACAGATCTTAAACCCTCTCTCTCCTATTGAACTTGCAAATAAATACCCCAAAAGAACCCTAAGACTCGAGCCATTCTGTCCATGAGTGTCGGTGTGCTGTTGCTGATCAAAGGGGACCGGTAGCTGGAACCAACAGGTAGGAGAACCCATTTCATATTCAGCGGCTCCTTCGGGGGTGAGCGCTACATTTGTAAAATAGGTAACTCGAGCAGAAGGTTGTCACTTGGGAAACCAAAAGCTGTGCGCCTACAGACTCCATTCATGGAAATCCAACACTGACATTGCATTGTTGATTCATTTCATGTGTTGATTGGAGTTTTTAAAATCTGGATAGAGAAAACCATTTTTGAGCAGGATGCCTTTTTTTCAAGGATTCTAGACTATACGCTTTCCATTTTCTAAACTGTGCTGTTTTCTTGAGAGAATTAGAGATGGTAATGCAATCAGCAGTGGGGGTTGTATTTTTTTGTTACATTCTTTGTAGTTAAGGAACGCCAATGCCGTCCCCTCCGTCTTATATTTTATAAATGTCGCTCTCTTGTCCTTGACGTGGTCCTTGCTAATGTATTTTTCCTACCAGAGTAAGCACATTTTATATGTTTTCTGAAATCTGCTACACATCACAGCTATTTTTGTATTATACAACATTGGACTAAAGAGTAAATCCAGGAAACAAGTGAATGCAGTGCACTGGTATTATTATGGCTAAAACAGAGTCATTTGTGGCGAAAATGATTTTGGTGCAAAATTACTGTTTTTGCCAATAGTGAAAATTTTCCAAAACTCTCCGTTTTGCTTAATGAACATCATAGGCAAAATTTGCTAGATCCAAAAAGGGAATTTTGTATTTACTGTAAATTCAATTTCTTGGAGTTCATTAAGGAACACAGGCTCAGATGTAAATCAAATAAAAAAAGAAAAGGCTAGTTGTACTCCTTACCGGTATGACCCCGTGATTGGGGAGGGGTGCTTGGAATGACTGCGGATGGCACCGCCAAATAGCGCTTGTGTAACTGACATGAGTTTGCAATAAATCTAAAAATTTTGATCCTATAAGGATTTGGTGTGCCGGTAACATTTCTGCAATTATCAGATGTAAATCAGAGACAAGTGGGACATCCAAAAGCAATCCACTAAGGGGTGGGTAAGCCACAGAAAGATCCAGAAACAACTTTCCACTTATATAAGGAAGGACTCTTTAAAGAGAACAGTCATGACTAAGGAAGGAGCACCAAAAGCAGAAACCTGGAGCTAGGTCAGTAAACCCCTCGAAGAGGAACAACTGTACCTAAGGACTATGTCCTCAAACAATGAAGCACCAAGTAAAAGTCCACCATAAAAGATAGATGGAACAGTACAGAAAATGTGTCCAATTGTGAAGCAGCAGTTGGAAAACAGCAATTAAACCTAGCATTCCCAACCATTCTCTTCAAGTAAAGGAAGTTAGAAGTGAGCATGCCTAGACAAAGGTCATGCTGAGAGCGGCTAAGGTTGAGCAGGATCACCCTAGCCCTTGTTTTTAGGGAGAAGGTGACCTTGGCAAGAAGGATGCTAAGCAAGAAAAAAACTTTCAAAAGTTTTACTCAGAAGCCCTTCATAAGGAGAGGTTAGGAAAATCTACAACAGTGTAAAAAGGGGTTAGGCAAGAATTCCAGAATGTTTCAGGATATACTCCAAAGGTCCATAAGCTGCATAACAAGTCTCAGCTCTACTTCTGAATGAGGAATCTTGATTGAAGAGATAATAGTTTGGATAAAAGTAAAAATGTCTTGGACAAAAGTACTTTTTTCTAGAAAAAGGTGTGCATCCCTCTAGAACACTAGCAAATAACCGAAGCATGATGGGAGTGGGAGATGTGATACCTAATTGGCTACTGGCTTGTTATGTCTGCTAGTGTCCAATTTCTCCTAAAGGCAGCAGTGAGCAGTATTCCGTCGTTAGAGTATGTTAGC
>NW_017307459.1:230649-249352 GCF_000935625.1 Nanorana parkeri | reverse complement strand
TGAGGGGTATATGTATATAGTTTTATAGTTTAGTAAATGTTATTTCCTGTAACTTGAACAGGGAGGCCATGTAACTGGAACAAGGTGGTTGTACAACCTTGAGGCCATGTACCTGTAAAACTCACCTGCGGTGTTGACAGTGGTATACAGTGGATCGCAACTGCGGTATGAGCTGTAATATAGGACGGGAATCAGATAGCAACTCCTCCTCTTTCTGCCCAGTTTTGGAGTAAGGCCAAGAGGAAGTTGCAATACATCACACCCCGTATAATGCTACCAGGATGTTAATGGCACAGTTGGGAGCAGTCTCCCACCAAGTGCTATTTGTCTGTTCAATACCAGTGGTTAGCAGCGGTTGTTAGTAGTACCTGCAGGTATAGAGGCGAATAGGGTAATACAGCTGAGATAGGTAAAGTCAGTAGTACAGCTTAGACTGCTAGTGGGTTACCAGGTATCACATAGTTAACTTGAAAGCCTTAATGGATGGTATCAGAGATTGCTGGTTGCTAGTACCACACAATATGCATAGGTATGGTTCAGAGAGTACTTGCAATTCGTTGGCCTAGGAGGCTCTGGAGAAGGTAGGGGTGTCGGGTCCTTTGAGAGGCGAGTGGGGAGCTAAGTTGATCAGCGTCCTGCACACACAACAGAAGACGCCGATCAACTGGCCGAGCTATGGCTTTTAAGCCGAGCACTGTGTCTGGAAGGGGCGGAGTTTCACGGCGCGCCTGCGCCCGACGTGGATGCGTCTCGGGAGAGAGAAGGAGGAGTCCTCTCATGCTCCTGCGCAGAGCGCTGCTGCCCAGCGGCGGCTGACGTCACCCCCGGACACTGGCGTCCCGGGGCTACAGACCCGCGGCGCGCCTGCGCAGGAGGTCCGCGACCACCGGTACCAGCTCTGACTAAGGTGCGCCTGTTACAGTACCTGGAACAAGGTGGTTCTACAACCTTCACTCCTCCCAGCCTTCTTGGATGATCAACATCTACAAATTTTAATGCTGATTAAAATAAAGTACAACTAAATCTTTACGGCCACATTTTTTTGTTTTGGATGGAGTGGAGGTGGATTAGAACACCTGTGAACTTTTTATTTCTGTCTGTGTCCCCATTTGGGAGATCCACCCTCTATGTGTCCTGGTGACCATTATCCCTGAAAGCGAATATAAAAGAAAATCCCAAATTTCACCAGAATAGGATTAGAATTGAAATTTCAAAGGGGACACTGGTTCTCTTGACCCTTCTGAAAACCTCACCTTGGAGGAATTTCCTTTTACTTCCGGATTTGGCTATCAGACATGGAGTGAAGATTAATCTCCCCAATGGGACACACATGGCAAAAAAAAGCTGACAGGGGATAAAACCTCCCTTACTTTATCCAAATCTAAAAAAAGGTATGGTTTCAGTTCTATGTTAAAGTGACACTAAACTCAGGATTTAAATCTTATAAATAAATGCAAGTACCCTTACTATTACATAAATGTATCTTATTTGTGTATCACTCAGCTGTAGATCCTCAAATCATCTCTGAATTGGTGCTGACACTGTCCTTCCTTCTGGAGGGGGACTACTTTGTTCCCCATGGTCCTTGTGTGTGTTGTAAAGTAGTCACCACTCCAGGCTCGCTGCCATGATGGACTACAAGCTCCAATACAAATTAGTAAACTAAATGTGAGTTTGTAGTCTATCACAGGAGTGAGTTTGGAGTGGTAGATATTTTACAACATACAAAAGGACCATGGGGAACAAAAAAAAAATTAAGGTTTAACAGTTTAGTGTCACTTTAAGGTGTCTGTGCTACCTATGTGGATATAAAATTGGGGGTATTTTCCTGACACTCATTAGAACTGAAAGGTGGCTTGGGTAAGCTATGAAATATCGTGAACATTACACAAGTTCAGCTAAGTGTGGCTAACTACTACTAGCTTTTTTTTGTAATATGCATTTTTTTTTTGGTGATAAAATGTAAAATAATGAGGCTAATGAGGAGCCTTTTTTTGACATGAGATCCAGCTGTCCAGGATAGTTGAAAGGAGCTTTGGTAATTCCCAGGAGCCTTCTAAAGCGTCCACTGCACCCTTAAAAGCCATCAAAAAGTCACCTTACAGTGTAACTAAACCCAAGAAGCACATTTGCAATTGCTTTATGTGATTTTAGAATCATTGAACACTCTTTGCAATTGTTTTGTCTTTGAACAGCAGCAGATATGAATTATACGTTTTATAGCTGCTCTGTTGCTAAGTGATCATTAGTACTGATACAATTGCAAAATTGTCCATTATCTCCATTTTTTGTCCTGACAGCTAGAATACTGCCATGTAATTTGTGTTCTCTGCCTAATTCTTTATTAGTCATAGAATATAATCTTCCCAAAATGATCACCTCTATAGCTGGCCTTGGAGCTGTGCAATTTTCCTCTATCCCTCCTTTTCTTAAAGTTCCTTTTTTCCTTTGTGTAATGCTTTCTACACATTTGGGGACATGAGAGAGTTCCTTCTGTCTAGAGAAAGAAGCCTACTGGAGGAATTTAGGATCTGCTGCCAGCAGAGTCACAAGGTTATGATTAGCCATTGGTAAGCAGAGGTTGCATAGCATAGTACTCAGGCAGTGGTGAAATACATACGGTATAATAAATAAATTAAAGCCTTGGTAGGCTTTTGTTGGCTGGGTCTTCTGTATTTATTGCCATACTAAATATTCATCTTCACACCCAACCGCCCACCTGCGCCTGTCTGCTTAAAGTGTATTTTCACTTTTGCAGCCAAATTGGAACAACGCCTATTTTATAATTGTTACATGTTTCCATTCACATAGCGTAACTTTTAAAATATACAGTATATACAGTCATTGGCCACTGTATTAGGTACACCTTGCTAGTACCGGGTTGGACACTTACCAAGTTCGCACATCACTGAGCTCGGTCGCAGAATCGTCGCTCTTTTAGACCAGGTAGAAAACAGCAATAGTAAATTAGAATCATTTGCAGTATTGATCGATAAGGATTCGTTGGGAAATTCGTCATCAGACACTGAAAGTCACTTTCAGTGTCTGATGACGAATTTCCCAATGAATCGCTATCGCTCAATTCTGCAAGTGATTCTAATTTACTATCGCTGTTTTCTACCTGGTCTAAAACCACTTTTTACCTAAAGGGACGCTTTTTGGATGCCATGGACGTTCACTAGTTTCCATGTAGAAAGCACAGTAAAAGTGCAGGCAGGGCACTGGACAAAGCTCTAGGCACAAATTTGAAGTGAAATAGTTTGATACATAAATGTAATTATAGCAGATTACATTGTATTCTGTGTAAATGCCATGTTTTCACTTTTTAATTTCCCGCCGGCTCCGCCCCCCGCTGTGACGCCCAAAACCGAAAAACTAAAACTCAGATGTCGGCATCGGCCGGCCACGTACAGCAGAGGACACCGGGCTCGCAGGGACAAGGTAAGTGACACTTTTCTGTGCAATCCCGAGTCTGGCTCGGGGTTACTGCTCTTGGTACTGAAAATTAACCCCGAGCCAGACTCAGGAATACCGCCAGGGAGGTTAAAGGAGAATTATGACCTAAGGCCAAATACCCCTTACCTTGATTGTAGTAACATTCTTCCTTTTTTTCTAAATTTGTAGCACATCACAGATAAAATCCTCAAAACCTGTAGTAAACGGCCATCTTCAGCCCTGCTCCAAGCTCCTTTCCTCTTAGGGGGCATTAACCGTTGACCCAGCCCGCCCACAGCTTTCTTTTCAAATTATCCCATTGCTGTGGCGGCGCTTCCTATCATCGTGCACAGCTGTGTTTTGTCAGCGCGTGCACGCTGGCATTTGTGAGCGGGAAGCGGAGTCTGAAGTGAAAAGGCAGCAGCAAGAGACTAGAAATTAATGGACTCAGCCTCCCTGCACATTCAGTGCTCTTTCCCCTCTCTCGTCAGCGATCCCCAGTAATTAAGATGTCAGCGTCACACAGGGAGAGAGAGAGAGGAGATAAAGAGCCACACCTCTTTCCATCATTTACCAGAAATGGGCAAGCCCATATATGGTGAATGATGTCACTGGGTATCCCTGCAGACTGGCAAGAATCCGATCAGCAGGGATCCCCAATGACATCATTCATCATATATGGACTTGCCCATATGTGGTAAATGATGAAGAGAGAGAGGGCTCCTTCTCCTCTCTCTCCCTGCCCTGTGTGACGCTGACATCAATCAAATCACTGGGGATCGCTGATGAGAGAGGGGAAAGAGTGCTTTCTCTTCAGCATTTACCACATATGGGCAAGTCCATTTATGGTGAATGAAGTCACTGGGGATCCCTGCAGACTGGTAAGCATGCGATCAGCAGGGATCCCCAGTGACATCATTCACCATATATGGACTTGCCCATATGTGATAAATGATGGAGAGAGAAAGGGCTCCTTCCCCTCTCTCTCTCTCTCTCCCTCTCTCTCTGCCCTGTGTGACCCTGACATACTAAAATCACTGGGGATCGCTGATGAGAGAGGGGAAAGAGGGCTCTGTCTTCAGCATTTACTACAAATGGGCAAGTCCATATATGGTGAATGATGTCACTGGGGATCCCTGCAGACTGGTAAGCATGCGATCAGCAGGGATCTCCAGTGACATCATTTACCATATATGGACTTGCCCACATGTGATAAATTATGAAGAGAAAGCTTCTGACCCGGGACAAGATCTTCTCAATGCACTGCACACTACACGTGAAGTAGGCGGGGCAGATGGAGAGGAGGAGGGAGGGGATCAAGGGCTACACAGCAGCGTGTCTGGAAGGCTGGCACAGAGGACGGGGACGTGCAGGTAAGGAGAGAGCTGCGTGCTCAGAGCTGCTGCGCATGTCCATATATTCGTGGACGCGCAGCGGCTCTAAAGAATCACTGTCAGTCACAGTGATGAAGATCAGTGGGGAGGATCCCGACAGTATTGTCGGGATCTCTCCTCATTGCAGCGCTTAGCCCCGCCCACCATGTTAAAGAAGGGTTTACAGGCTTAGGGTGCATTTTGGCTAATAGGAGCAAATTACACAATTTACTTATTTAACCTAAGGAATGCAATAATAAGGAAAATATAGAACCCCATAGTTATCCTTTAATTCTTTTTTGTATAGATTTAACAAGGTGCTGGAAACATTCCTTAGAGAGTTTGGTCCATTTTGACATGATAGGGTCATGCAGTGGCTGCAGATTTGTTTTTAAAAATGCTGCTTCCATATTACTTGCTCTTTCCTCAAATGAATGTTTTCTCTAGACTGAATTTTCCTCTGCAATGCAATGGGAGTGGGGAGGTCATCTTTAACCGAATTAACCCTGTCTGTACTGTTCTGGCAGATCTCATTAACAGTTGCAAACTAGATTTGAACACTGTTTGTCATAACAAAGGATTAAAGATCTAGAAGCATTGTACGTTAATATAAGGAAACCCAGAGTGTCCCTAGTCTTTCTATGGGGACCGTCAAGAGTTTTTTCTGTCTCTTTGAAATTGTGTAGAGCCTTTAAAGCCCACTACACAGAAACATCTAAAAGGTAAGATTTTTTATTTTTAATATTAGTAGGTATGCTGTGTGAATAGGAACTCATAGCAAACATATATTAGAGTTTTCTTAAATTAGTATGCAAAATGGGTATACAATTTAAGATCTCTTCATTATTATTATTATTATACAGGATTTTTATAGTGCCAAAAGTTTGTGCAGCACTTGGAATGAAATGGAAGGAGACAGTACTGTTACAATACAATTTCAGTACAATAGGGTTAGGAGGGTGAACTGAAGAGTGGAGATATAGATTAGAGTGTCATCAGAATAAAGATGATATTGGAAGCCATGGGAGGTTATCAACTGACCCAGGGAGAAGGTGTAGATAGAGAATAGGAGGAGGCCAAGAACAGACCCTGGGGGACCCCCACCGAAAGAGGAAGAGGAGAGAAGGAGGTAGAGTTGTAGGGGACACTGAAGGTCCGATGAGATAGGTAGCAGGTGAACCATAAGAGAGCAGAGTCTTGGAGTCCATGGGATTGGAGTTTATTATGAAGAAGCGGGTGGTCAACTGTGTCAGAGGCAGCAGAAAGGTCCAAAAGTATGAATATAGAGTAGCGGCCATTGTTTTTAACATCTGTGACTGTCCCACAATCTACTGATTTCTCTGTCCATTTGAGGACACTGCTCTATCATCTGTCCTGCCTGATAGATGGCTGCTTCTTCTGGTGAAATAGTGGGTCCATTTGACAGTTCTTTTTGATTGAATAAAAGAAACTCAGGGACTGGTAACATGGTACCTAGTAGTAGTGAGTAACAATCAAGATTATTTGTTACTCATCCAAGTAGCTTGCTCTGTTCTAATGACTAGCTATCAGCAACATTCCCTATCATTTATTATGGGTAACTCAGTCACCTTATTACATTCACCATGGAATGTATCAAGTCATCTATTGAATGTCCAATCACATGATGGGAAGTGTTAAAGTTTGTGGAACCTCCCTATTCTAATTACATTATCCTGGCATCATAGTACCATGAGGTCTGGGGCATGTGCTAAAACCAAGGAAACTGACTCAGTAGTATATTAGTGCAGGTTTACAAAAAGAATGCTGCATATACAAATTATTTACAGTTACAGAAACACAAAACAAAATATACAGACTGCTACAAATATGCATATATACACAAACAGGCACACGCGCCCTATGATTTCCAAGCACATGCAATATTCTTTATGCCATAGGATAACTGAAAAGTCACTTAGCTTCTGTTATTGCTGGCCCACAATGTTCTTATTGAACAGGACTTCTGGCATTTAGGATCTGAGGAAAATGGCTTGTTCTTTCCGTTTCTCTCTCTCTGAAAGTGCGGCATTAGTGTTGTCCCATGATGAACTGAAGGCCTTTATTGAAGTGAAGTCCCACTGGTTAAGTGAAGTCCTCCTTTCAGCATGTTCTGCTGGTCATTGTATTTAGTAAGTTTGGTAAAATCCACCTGAGCGTAGCCCTTATGCATGATCTACTACACCAGGTTCTATGAAGGGTGCATCTCTCTTTACAAATATTAGATGGCAGCACAGTACCATGAATGCCATCTATGGTCAGCTATGTCAAAAGATCATATCATTGTTGACAAGCTTGGCTCGAATGTTTGTTTATATAATGCAATGGAAGACAACTACAGCTGTGTATACCACAATAGTATATATACAGAAAATATACAATAGAGGAAGATAATAATATAGAAGAATATACAACAGATATACAGTAGGGAACGAGGATAATATACAGAAGAATATATTATAGAGAACGATGATAATATGCAGAGGACTATCATATAGAGGAAGAGGATAATATAAAGAAGAACATACAGTACAATAGAGGAAGTTGAATATATAGAGAAGAATATGCTATAGAGCAGGGGTGCCCACAAGTTTGTGTGCGTATATGTACTTTTTGTATAACCAGCTCAAAGAGATCTACCAACGAATGGCACCTCAAAGCACCTCCCGCAACAGAACACAGTGTACATGCGATTGCGATGAACACACTGTAAAAAGGGGTCATCTAATTCCGGTACGTGCGGATCTTTTGTCACTTGTTCACTGGAGGTGGATTACAGCATGGAACACAACACAGAGTGGTTGTTGTTTTTTGTGTTATGTCAGGTCTTGGATTACGGTGATGACTTTGAGTAGTTAAATATATGGATTTACATATTTCACATACTGTATCACTAAAGAACACTGGATATATTGGACTCTAAGATACTCCCTATCTATATCCCTATCTTAATATATAATCGCTATCTTAATATATAATCCCTATATCTAAGAATATATACTCCCACTCCACTCTTCAACATCCCTGAGGCCTTCTCACCTATCTACTGCAACAATTAGGAATCAAGATTGTCTTTCTTAGCAGCCCTGCAGATCAGCTGCAGTGCACACTCTGCCGATCAGCACTCCCACTCCACTCTTCAACATCCCTGAGGCCTTCTCACCTATCTACTGCAACAATTAGGAATCAAGGTGAATGGAAAACTTAAGATGAACATCAAGCTTTCAAACTTTACTTCTACAAGTCCACTACCCTAATGTCATTATATTGTATGTACTATTCTCTTTATTCTCTAAATCTCCTCTTCTCTGATCTTTTAGGTAATTAGCTTTACTTAGATACCTATTTCATGTCTTTCTAACCTTGACTCAGATCATGCTAATTTGCCCCCGACCCTTATTTGTACTTTGAAAAAAAAAAAGGAAAACAACCTGTTGACAGTTTTTTGTTTTTTTTCTTATATATATATATATATAAAACACATATATACTGTACATATATTTACATACACATATAGAGTACATAGCCTGCAGTACATAATGCCCCTCCATCTGATAAAGAACACCACTTACCTCGGCCCTGGACTGTGTGTGATGTGTGTGGCTCCAGGGCCCTGCTCTCAGGCTTCCCCAGAGTGGAGCAGCTGCATGCGCCACCTGCCGGCCAAGTCGGAGAACTGCACTCGGCCAGCAGCAGCTGAGCTCCCAGATAAACGGAGCAGCCAAATTGAACTTGCAATCGCGATCTACCAGAAATAGCTTTGCGATCGACTGGTAGATCGCGATCGACCAATTGGGCACCCCTGCTATGGAGGAAGAGGATAACATATAGAAGAACGTACAAGATAGGAATAGTATAATATACTGAAGAAAAACAATACAGGAAGAGAATAATATATAGAAGGATATACAATAGAGGAAAAGGATAATACACAGAAGAATAAACAATAGAGGAAGAGGATAATTGTTGTGGAAATTTTACTAGGATGTGTTTTTAGTGTATTGTAATGTTTTGTCATTAGTCTCTCAGTGTCTAGGTAAATAGACGCTGGAGGTTAATCCATTGGAGGAGATTTCTTGTGCGCGGCGGAGCAGTGTCTTCTTGGCGAATGTATGGACGCCGGCTGGGGCCCCCCGTGCAATGCATGGAGTTATTGGCTTGCGTGGATACATTTGTTTGGAGTATATGAAAGGAACGTGCGTTTGTTCTCTCTGGTGTGCCTGATCAACACGCTAGGGATAATGACGTTGTCCCTGTGAATGAGCGCGCATGAGAATCCTAGTAACGTTATGTGGCATTGATTACTGAGCAATGCTGGATAAAGTCACTCCGGTGGTCATAATTGTTCTACTACATGTGATTGTTCTACTACATGTGATTGTTCTACTAATGTGTTTTGTTAGCTGACCCCTGTTCACTTCCTGTCTGTCCCACTTCCTGGTTTGCTGGTTGTTGAAATCATCTGTTGGTTTGCCATCACTTCCTGTCTCGCTGTTTGAGACACCCCTTCCTGTCTGACATCACTTCCTGTTGGGCAGGTATAAACAATAAACATACCTGTGTTCAGGTCTCTTAGCATGGGATTAACGAACAAGCAACACACGTCTCCTGACTCTACATGACTCTGAAAGGGATACTTCCAGTCCTTGCATAAAAGAGCGTAGTACAACGGGGGAAATTCTTTGCGTTTGGCGCAGCTTAATGTGACATGGATTTGTGCGTTGAACCAAGTGAATTTCCATAACATAATGTACAGAAAATATACTATAGAGCAAGAGGAGTAACAAGGATGCATAGGGGTTTAGATGGTGCCACATCCTAATTTCAATAGATAAGAAAGAACAGAAAAAAATGACTTTTTAGGCACCACCATGACCACTTCAGTTTATATATAAAAAATATATTTTATTGTGTACATTGTTCGTTAAAAATATATAACAAGGTTCAAATCATCAACATATATATAGTCTTATTTACAAAACTGTGCAATTGTATGCCTATCATGAACCTGCACCTCCTCAACAGGTATACAATAGATAGTAAACCAAGTAATATAATTATTATTATCATTATCCCCATGATAATTATAGTTATTTTTCCATAGGGAAGTGCTCAGCTCTTGCGCTACTCATTTCGCAGTACCACCGCTTATTCAGGAGCTTATGGGCATACACTATAATGTAAAGACAAGCATTATGAGTAACTCTTAACAAGTAAACATTGATAACATTGATATGCTGAGTTTCAGCCAAGTTCAGACAAATTTCTCTTACACCATGGCTCAAAAATAGATAGAAAACAAAATTTAATTTAATTTTGTTTTCTATCTATTTTTGGGCCATGATGTAAGAGAAATTTGTGAACCATAACGTATGTATATATTCTAACTTGGCTGAAACTCAGCATATCAATGTTATCAATGTTTACTTTTATAACATATATTTTTTATATATAAATTGAAGTGGTCATTGTGGTGCCTAAAAAGTCAGTTTTGTCCTGTTCTTTCTTATCTATAGAGGAAGAGGAAAATATACAGGAAGAGGAGGAAGATTATATACGGACAATATACAAGAGAATTTAGAGTAGAGGAAAAGGATAATACTGTATACAGATAAATATATTTAGGAGTAGAACTACACAGGACCACTTGAACAAAATATTAATAGCAGTAACCTGAATGTTATGACACATTATGTAGATGCATTCGATCAGAAATATTTTGCTAATGGTCCAAAACTGACGGATTACAACAACAGTAATATAGAAGAATGTTATACACAATAGTACAAATATTCTATATCATAAAATGGGTGAAATATACAAAGACACATCATAGAATCTAGTGAAATTAAATCCAATACAGCAGCATAGTGCTATGACTCCCATAACGTAATCTATAAATTATGATCTGTAACAATGTAGCACCCCTGAGAACCAGGAGAGCAGAAATTTTATCTTTATTACATGAGGGTGAAGTATTTGTTGATATTTATTTGCTACGAGCCCCCGTATAATTGTATTTAAGAGAAAAGAAATATTGCAGAATGATCTTTGCAGGAACGAGAGAAAGGAGAGCCATTAATCATCCAGATTGTCACCATACGGCATGGAACAGGTTTGTCATTGCGGGCCTGGGAAGGTGCTCCTGACATCTGGTCAACACCTGTATATCATAAAGAGTCACTGTGCATATGAACCCATAAAAAAAAGAAGTCTAGGCTAATAAAAATACAGCCTAATGTTTTAAAATAAAAAAGTACATGTACTGATTATTGGTATTGATGTACTGTGCGTTCTTCAGCACACATACATAATGTGGGTGCACTATTTGTAGACCAACATTCTGCATCATTGCAGATTTTCTAAAAATGGATTGTGTTCATCAAAAGGGCCCATGTTTACTAAACCTCGTTCTGTGTACCTTAGTGTTACCATGGCAATACTAGGAGCTTAGCAGGATTGCAAGCTCATCCTTTTAATTACTGACAGAAATAAATGATACAGGTTGGCCAGGGCCACCATTAGATATCATGGTGTCCCATAAAGTCTACATGGCCAGCCCTCCCCCCCTCCCCCACCAAGCCCAGTCACCTAGGGGAGAGGAATGAGGCGGCATATGTGTCAAATTGTGGGTGTGGCAAAACTGCATGTGAAAATATAAAACTTGAGCCTTCATAAAGGGATCAGAAGTATATAATATATACAGGTAAGGGGTCAGGAGTAATCAGAGTGCAGAGGTCAGGAGAAAAAAAGGCAGAGTGCAGAGGTCAGGGGCAAAGAAGCCAGCCTTTGTCCAGGACAGTGGTGACTCTTGAATATTCAGCTAGTGGCCCCTCGGTGGCACTGAGACAGGCCAGGGGCTGCTTGCTGTTGAAGTAGCCCAGGCTCCCACAGAGCAGAGTGGGCACCAGGCTGGGCAGGCAAAGTGCCTATCAGATGCACTGCAGGAGGGAGAGGCGGCAGCAGCATGTGCTGGCTGGCAGTACAGTTGCTGACAGCGCTGGCTCTGTTCCGGAGCTGCTCATTCTGCTTCTCCAGCCTCCTGACCAGTTCCCACAGCTTCTTCGCATCCAGCTCGGCGTTCACCATCAGCTTGTTGTTCTTCTTCACAGTGGCGGACCTAAGGAACAAGGGGCCATGGTGCAAGATTTTATCTTGTGCCCGCCCTCCAAAGAAGGAGGGAGGGCGGGAGCGAATCTCACTGGCCCCCCAAACCCTCCCGGCGGTCTCTGCTCCAGAGGAGCTTACACTCTAATGTCCCCTTCAGTCTCACACTATTATTATACATTTATAAAGCTTTGACATATACCACAGTGCTGTACAGAGAGCATTGAGCCAGTCACATCAGTCTCTGTACAGAGGAGCTTACATTCTAATGCAGAATGGCACCGGCTGTAGGGGGACTACAAATCCCAGTAATTCATTATACAGCAATGCAGAACAATATATGAATTGGACTCTGGACTTTGCAACACAGTGGATTTAGGACTTAGTAAAGCACTGGACTCAGGACTAAGTAACGCACTGGACTTAGTAATGCACTGGACGCTGGACTTAGTAACATACTGGACTCTGGACTTAGTAACGCACTGGACTCAGGACTTAGTAACGCACTGGACTCAGGACTTAGTAATGCACTGGACCGTGGGCTTAGTAACGTACTGGACCGTGGGCTTAGTAACGCACCAGACTCAGCACCTACCTGAGGCCCCACAAGGCCCACCTGGGTCCCCACACAGCCCACTTGAGAGTGGCCCTGCAGTGCCCACCATAGATCCTGCACAGCCCATCTGATACTCTCTATGGTGGGCTCCACAGGGTCTCAGGTGGGCGGGTCGGCGTCCTTTTCCCTGCACACGCAGCTCCTTTTACCTGCCGCTGCTGGGCCCTGTCCTACTCTGCCGCTGGACTGGCGCTGCTGGGCCCCGGCCTCCTCCGCCGCCGGACCAGCGCTGCAATGATCAGGACAAATAAAAAGTGTGAATTTCTGCAGAGAGAATACAGACAACAATAAAATCATGACTGGTGTTCCTATTCTTCCACACTATCCAAAACAACAAAAGGTTTTGCCTCTACATTTATTTATATATTTATTACATGTATTTATATAGTGCTGGCAATTTTTAGTGCAGTGCTTTATATAGTGCACATTCACATCAGTCCCTGCCCTCGAGGAGCTTACAATCTAAGGTCCCTATCTCACATGCATACAGGGCTGATTTAGGCAGGAGCCAATTAACCTAGCAGCATGACTTTGGAGTGTGGCAGGAAACCGGAGTACTCTGAGGAAACCCACCGAAGCACAGGGAGAACACTTTTGGCTTGTCTAATCACTAATACAATTTATGTAGAGCTGATTGAAGGTCTCTGGATCATAACAAACAGAAAACTAGCATTTTCAGATGACGTTTGGAAGTGGCATCACTCATATTTCTCTCAGGTTGACTTCAAAACCTAAAAGAAGTTTTAACATTTTAGCTTCAGTTCCCCATGACCAACAAACTTTAACCAGGACCATGTTGTTTGTGTCATAACTGGTTCTTTCCCCTTACAAAACTAAGGGATCGCAAGAGCAGGTCTTCTACAGCACAAATGCACCTCTCAATGAATTAGTGATCTTCTCAATCTGATGTCAAAAGCAAGCTCATTCACACAACCCAAAGCCCTTGACACAGGGCCTTAGTAAGGGGTTAAACAGGAAGGACAATCCAGTAGGTCAGTGGCGTAACAGTCGCCTTCGCGACCCAGGTGGCCGCTATGGGCCCCCTTGGTCGCTATGGCATCTTCTGCTGGTGGCTTTCACTGGCGGCTCTGAAGAAGAATGTGCTGCTGTTCAGATCACTGACCGTAATCTGTGCAGCAGCGCGTTCATCTCCAGAGCCGCTGCTGAGTCAATGAAAGCCAGCAGCGGTGGTGGAGGAGGCCGGAACGGGTAGTGAAGGAGGAGGCGGGGCCCGTGGTCGACAGCAGGCGGACAGGTAAGGAGTGCGACCAGCCCACCTGAGGGTGACCCTGCAGAGCCCACCATAGAGTGTCTATGGTGGGCTCTGCAGGGTCACCCTCAGGTGGGCTGTGTGGGATCTCAAGTGGGCTCTGCAGGGGGTATAACTAGAAATCACAGGGCCCCCTACTAAATTTTGCTATGGGACCCTGTGATTTCTAGTTACGCCCCTGCAGTAGGGCATATCTCTAGGTCACTGGGCACATCCATCACAAAATGCACTTACAGAAAGGGGGTTGAATAATGTCGGGTGACATTCAACCCAGTAGAGTGAAGACATCTAGTGGCAGAAAGATTGCAGCAGGAGACAGCACTGGAGAGAAGGTGAGCATTGCAGCCAGAGCTGCTTTTCTAACTTTGGCTAAACTATTTATTTTTTTAAGCTAGAGTTAGCTTTAGACAAAGACAAACAGAAAAGGAGGTCCTCTGTTACTGCCTCTTTAACAGGCATACCAAACACTGATATGAATTGTCCTGAAAAGGGCTGAAATTGCTGCAAAATAAACATATTAAATGCATTTCCATTTTTTGTTGTTGTAGTTGTTGTTGACTTTCTCAGTAGACATTTGCACGGTAAAAAAATTGTTTTCTAACGAAACAAATGAAAACGAAAAATATTTTCATTCGTTTCCTCAAAGGAAACACATTTTAATGCTGTTTTTGATTCGTAGGCAACGAGCCTCCGAATCTGAAACCACGCACTGAAGCGGCAGAACAAGCGGTGGCTATATCGGCAGCAGGCGTGTTTTGCGCATGCGCGCCACCATCTTTGAGTGTATCTTGGTATACACCAAGATGGCGGTGCCCGCACGTTCGGACGCCGCCATCTTGGTGTATACCAAGATATACTCAAATATGGCGGTGCGCCTGTGCAGAACGCGCTTGTGGCCACTATGGCCACCGATCGTTCAGCGTGTGACGTCAAGGGCTCCATCTCCAAGATGGGGGCAGACATGCGCTGAACACGAGGCCGGCCAATATGGCTGCCGCATGTTCTGCAAAACGAATTTATGTATGCCCGAATATAGTTTTTGGATATTCGGGCATATCATAAATTTGTTATTTTGGATTCGGACAAACCGCCGAATCAACTGGATTTCCGAATCCGAATGCACATGTCTAATTCTCAGCCGCATTATTTTAACTGCAGTACAGAGCACTGCCTGATGACAGCAGAGCACAAAGTACATACATGCATCATGTGAGTAAAAGTATGTTACTTCTTGACACATTAACCAATACTAGAATGATAAGTGTATTCCACATCGCTAATTTGTTGGGCTGGAAGTCCCGGTGTGCCCTAATAGCATCATTTCAAAGGGGAAGATTATGGGAGCATTTAAGGAATGAGAAAACATTCCAGATTTATCTGTATATAATTACAATAATAAGCTGCTCAGCATAGTGTATAAAAGCAAAGATGTAACATCAGAGCCATTAGTGGGAATCACAGCATGTCCTGTATATGTGGATGATTCAGACTCCTCCGCAACCTGGAGCTCCAGAACAAGAAAATAGAAAGGAAAATATTTCATCCTTACAGTGCTTACTCTCACATCCCCCAATAAACCAGGATTTATTTTTGGTCACAACAAATTTGAACTATATTAAATGCAGGTAAGAAAATAGAATAGAAACTCAAGTCCGTTTTAAAACTGGAGGTGAAAAGTGCACTTCTTTCTAGGCCCACCAGTTTAGAAAGAGTGATAAAAAAAAGACAATTCTTACATAATAACTCCAGGCATAATTAATCTTAATCCTTGCAGTGGGGCTACCTCCACACAACAGATACAGTAAGTGCTTGCTTTCATCTAGGGATGAAAATAACAAAGTTATAATCACCTGAACCTCGTAGCCGTGTTGCTGTTACAGCGCTCCCTCCAGCCTGTCTCCTCCTCTGCTGCAGCCATGGCATGTCCCTCTGTGTCCTCACATCCAATACACTGTATTAGGGATGCACCGATATCAGTTTTTCGGTATCGAGTACGAGTTCGGATATTTTTTTCCGGTGCTCGCCAATACCGAATACCGATACCAGAAGTCCCATTAAGGAAGACAGGCGGTGTGTTATGACTTGCCACCCAGCTTCCCAATTAGCAGGGAAGCCGTCTCCATGGTTTCTCGTCACCAGGTGATGAGGGAGCATGGAGCCGGCTTCCCAGCCAATCAGGAAGCCAGGCAGCATGTAATGACGCGCTGCCTGGCTTCCTGATACCGGAGGTCCAGGTATCGGGCTAGGCATCGGAACATTTGGGGGAGTATGAGTACTCGCCCTAATACTCGACACCGATACTAGTATCGGTACGGGTGCATCCCTACACCGTATAGGACGTGATAACACACAGGACCTTAGACTGCTGGAGTGGAGGTGGAGAGAGGCTGAAGGGACCCGTCTATCAGCAAGCTGGCTTCGAGGTTCAGGTGAGTATAACTTTGTTATTTTTGTCCACAGACAAAATGAGCACTTAGTTCTTGGGTAGCCCCACCACAAGGGTTAAGAATATTTATGCCCAGAGTTCTTCTTTAGAAATGTGTTTGAATACTATGATTTGAATATTACAATGTGATACATCTTACAACACACTTACTGTATATACACATAACATGTATTTCTTTATCTGGAAAATGATACAATAGAGTAACTTCATAGTAAAAATGATAAGTATGGTTTTACAACACACTCAATATATATAGTATTACATAAGGAGTTAATGATCATGTGAACCTGATTGATGATTCTTTACAATGAGTTTGTGGGTGTAGTCTTTCTTAAGCGCCATACACCTGTCAGCTTCTTTCATTTAACCCACGGGCTGAACAAAACAAAATTGACACGTGTTGAATACGATATATGGTGTTATATTTTTATGTCATATTCATATTCTTGTTCTTAGGGTGAAAAGTTTAAAAGAGGAAAAATAGCTTCCGTTCTTGCTTGAAACTCATAAATGTGTTTAATTACAAAGTTACAAATGATTACAAAATAATAGCATAAAACTAAAGTATAGAAATATGTAGATGTATTAATAAGTTCGTGTTTAAAATGTTAGTCTCATGTCTGTGTGTCTGTGTGTCCCTCCATGACCGCGTGTGTCCGACTGTGTGTCCACCAAGTCAGCGTGTGTGTCAGTGTGAGTCCTTTGTGCTCCAGACCCCCCCCTCCTCTCCAGCCATCTAGGTCCAAGTGTAATCTGAAACTTTAGACAAACCATAAGGTTTCAAGGGGGATGGGAATAGAGGATTCTTGTGTTGAATGCAATAATACATTCTAATAAACTATATAATGTTACAAATACCAATATTCATACATAATACAATGTTCTTTCTTATATGAATAACTTAATCAAGAAATATTGCAATAAAGAGATATAATACATACTTTGTAAATACTTCATAAACTTTGATTTAGAATATTTCACAGTCTTTCTTGATATGAATAATATGAATAATACCCTTTAACAACACGATTCCTCCAACACCAACAGCGTGCCAACCGAGGAATCCTGCTGTTTGGATTGCAGCACCTGTCAGAATACCCTATCAGAGCAGACAGCTCATTGGCTCCCGACTCTGGTCGTACAAAGAGTTTCCAGCCCGCTCCTTTGATCAGCTGATGGAGGAGTGCCGGCTAAAATGGAGCCAACAGCCCCAAACACTGGCCGAATTTCAGCCTGTACATTGAAACCCCTCCGGAATTCGGCCACTGTATGGGCACATTTAAAGAAAGCACTGTGCAATATCACAAAATGCGTCAGTAGCTGGCTTTTGAATAAAATCCCAAAGTGTTGCTGAATCCCAATGTGCAGTGTCCTTTTAAATCTTCATAGTTATTTTGTTGAAAATGAGCTGTTGCCCTAAACCCAGGAGATGAATATGGAATTGCTGAGTATTACTTTTACTTGGCTTGTCACTCGTTGAAGGTTAACTAGATCATCTTTTAGTTTCTAGATTTTCTAAGTCCTGGTTGCATCTCCCTTTCCAGGTTCAGCTGTAGGGTTGCCACCTGTCCAGGATTCACCCAGACAATCCGGGTTTTAAATGCTGTCTCCGGGTTTCATGGCAGCAGAAACCCGAACACAAGATGTCAGGCAGACGGGGCAACCAAAATAAGATAGGTGCTTCTGGCCCCCCACTGAAAATAGTCTCAACTGTGATATTTACATTAGGGCTAGTAATGATTAAAAATTTCCTGTTCGATTAATCAACATTTTTTTAAATCAATTAATTTCGATTAATTATAACGCACATACACATCCAACTACATTGGCCTATACACATACAGCACAGCAATAAAGTAATAAAATGAACTAGGATCACACTAATCCAGCACGTTATTAATCTCACGTGCTCCACTCAATATGGCCGCCGCTTGAGTGGGGCAACTCAGAATAATAACGTGCTGGATTAGTGTGATCCTAGTTCATTTTATTACTTTATTGCTGTGCTGTATGTGTATAGGCCAATGCCAGGGATCCCAACCTGAAATAAGCAATTTCAGGGAGGTGTCCCTCTCATTTCAGGGAGGTGCCCTCTCCCCCCCATCCACGGAGGTGGGGTTAGGGGGGGCTGGGAGAGAGCACCCCATGAAATGATGGCAGATAGCACAGGAAGCAATAGCTTCTTTGCTATCTGCAGACTTTTTTTTTTTTTCTCCCGATGTCAGAAAAGAAAAAAAAACGATCTCAGGGAAAGGTTTAATCTGCTCGATTGAGCAGATTAAACCTTTCCGGTAAAAAGTGTGTCTCTCCCGGGCGGCCGGGAGAGTTAGGATGTGTACTCACCGGCCCAAGCAGCTCCATCAGGTAACGAAGGGAAGGGGGAGGAGTCCAGTGACGTCACGGACATCGACATCACCGGACTCCTCCCCCCTTCCCTT
>NW_017307459.1:211241-230404 GCF_000935625.1 Nanorana parkeri | reverse complement strand
AAAAAAACAAAACGATCCCAGGGAAAGGTTTAATCTGCTCGATTGAGCAGATTAAACCTTTCCGGTAAAAAGTGTGTCTCTCCCGGGCGGCCGGGAGAGTTAGGATGTGTACTCACCGGCCCAAGCAGCTCCATCAGGTAACGAAGGGAAGGGGGAGGAGTCCAGTGACGTCACGGACATCGACATCACCGGACTCCTCCCCCCTTCCATTCGTTAGCCGACAGAGTCACTTGTGGAAGGGGGGAGGAGTCCGGTGACGTCGATGTCCGTGACGTCACCGGATCTCCGACGGAAGACCCGGAAGCCGGCGGAGAGGTGAGTACGGAGCCAAAGAACTTTGATCGATCAAAATAATTTTGATTGATCAAAAAAATTAACGATTAATCGAGGGATTAATCGTTAATTTCCGCAGCCCTAATTTACATATAAATAAGCCGCAACTCATTCACCCCCAAAAAATGTCCGCTCGTTGCTAGAGTGTTCGGGTTTTGCTTGAAGAAAAGGTGGCAACCCTATTCAGCTGGTTTCTAGTTGAACTCTCTGGAATTTTGGGGGGTGTTCCTATTAGGAAACAGGGGTGGGTAGGCAGCCTTTGTTCACTCATAGACCCTTCTCCTGTTCACACCTCCAGGGGGAAAGCATAAAAGTCTGGTTGGGGGTTGTGGGTTGCTAAAGGTGGACAAAGGGGATTCTGAAATAGAAGGTGCCAAGCTGCGGTGCCCAGGGCCAGATTTACTCTCCCTGATGCCCAGAGGCCAGGTCCCTCAATGCGCACCCCCCTACACACCAAACCCCCCTCCCCCCTTTCATGGAGAATGGCAGACCTGCAGGCTGCATACAAGTGATCGCCGAGATCACTTGTACAAAACGAGTGGCGGCTTCCCCACTGTACATTTAGCTCTGCTTGCCCAAAGCAGGGCTAAATGTAGAAAACAACTACCCGCCAGGCGCCTGGAACTGCATGTTCTGGGCTTCAGGAGATAGGAATTCCACACCCCTGCTGCCCCTCTACTCCCTGCTGCCCCGAGGCCGGGCCTTGGTTGGCCTTGTGGGAAATTTGGCCTTGGGGGTGCTCTTTACAGTTGGTACCCCGGAGATGACTCTCCCTATGGACTGGCTAGTACTGCTCCTGGACTTTGTGGATTACTAATCTGGCGGACTGTTACTACACAGAGCAGACAGCTTACTGATTCACCCTTACTGTCTTCATTATTGGATCTTCTCCTGCAGGCAGGAACATCAGAGACACTCTGGAGTCCCAGTGTAGGACATTTATACCTGGTTCCAGACCCTTTGGATGCTTTGTTGGTATAAATCCCTTTGATATGAAACTGTAACACCCTGTCAGCAATGCAGTGAGTACCCACCTGGCATTAGTTGCCCCAACTGTACTGATGACAATCTTTTTTGGGGGGGATATCCTCCTTTAAACATAAAAAGCCTAACAAAAAAAAACCTGACAAGCTTTAAATTCTTTTAAATAATTTTTTTAACATAAATCTTAAAAATAATGTGTATTTTTCTCCTGTGCTTCAGTGTACTTCATCTCATTTGGCTAAGCTTTAACTTTTATTCCTTAGTTTGCTTGGCCTTTCAGGAGGAATCCCAGCGGTATAACAAACAATTAATACATAAATCTTGCCAGCTTTGCCAGCTTTGCCACCTTTGTCTCATCAGCACTATTTTAGTTGACAAGCAGTAAAATTCTAGTAAGTTCAAAGTTTGTAGTCAGCACTTCAACTTGAGCCAAACAACTGCAGCTTGTAAGCTCTATAACGTACGGGAAAAGGGTTGGAGGATCAAAGAGAGTGTCGGCAGGTTTTACGCACAGAGAAATGGTTTAATTTAGGATGCCATTGATCTGCTGCATAAAACTTCAACCTTCAGCTGGTATCATTGTGAATAAATCAATGTGTCTGCAGACGCCTGCCATGTTTTCATGTGACTTAAATCATTCGCTGTGACGGAATGAAGTGACAGCTTCCTTATTCTTATTTTATAGTGTGTCTCTTATTCCTAATGGTTCTGCAGGTTATAGATAACACAGATCACAGTAGATGTATTGGTGGCTCTTCCATAATTTTTTTTACTTTCCAGAGATTCTGCAAAGGAGAACTCTCAGCTAAGGTAAAATACACTAGCAGCATCCCAAGGATAGATTTACTTACAGACATGATTTAAAGTGGAGCTCAAGCCACTTTTAAATGTGAGTAGAGTTGGGAAGGCTTAGAACCTTGGTAAGATTTTTATTGCACTCCTGTTGGGAAGCTTTGCACTGCTTTGCTTTCCTGGTCTGGGTTGCCACAAAGACAGAAAGCAAATAAACTATATTGCCCCATCACCTTACGTGAGGTGGCTACTAGACATTTACAGGGTTATTCACAAAAGGGTGAAGAGTTTGGGGAAGGCAGGAGAAGTGAACAATCTAGGACAACATAGCCGATTTGGAATAAGTCTCTAATTCAGCCATTGCTCACTTATCCTGCCTTCTCCAAACTCTTCACCCTTTTGTGAATAACCCTGTTAGTGATTGCCGGGGCTGTATTCAGCCTGGTTGGAATATAGTGACATCAATCTGGTTAATTCCAGGTATCTGGCATTGACTTTATCCCCCTGGGTGGAGTGTGACTCTGCTGTATTGTGGGACAGCCAATGAGAGGCACTGTAAGTCTATGTACAATACAGCAGCCAATCACTGGATTTTTCTCAACCAGTGTTGCATGCTGGGATAAGGTACATATACTGGAGTGAATTGTAATGTGTTCAGACTAGTCGGGACCCGCCATGGATTAGCACAGGGCTGGATGCTGTCCAGCCACCCCCCAGGCTAGGCCTGTTCCCTCTTTTCACTCAGCTCCTGTGTTCCATGCTCTGTTTCTCTGTCCACGCTCAGCTCCTGTGTCCATGCTTTGTTTCTCTGTCCACGCTCAGCTCCTGGGTCCATGCTCTCTTTCTCTGTCCACGCTCAGCTCCTGTGTCCATGCTCTCTTTCTCTGTCCATGCTCAGCTCCTGTGTCCATGCTGTACGGGAATTTAACCTATAGTAGAGAATTTAATCTAAGAGTAGGCAATTCAAACTTACACAAATCAATAAACCAAACTGGATGGAATTAATCTATATTAGGCTGCATTACATCTGCTAAGCATCAGTGCGTGAACTGACAGTGCAGCTCTAGTCGGAGACTGAAGAGCCTCTCACCTAGCGACCTTTCAGTAACTTCACAAGTCTACATAAACAAATGTCTTCCATGTCAAATATACAGTAACAGTTTTATTTTTCAAAAAAAGAGTTACCTTGTATCATTAAGATGCAGCCATTGAGCTCCAGTGAAGGGCTTATGGGCCTAGTATATCATGATGACATCAATGTGTTGCAGGAAACATTTCCACATTCTCCTCTCCCCCAGTGATCAGACTGTACATTGTAACTTTGCAGTGGTCACAGGGTCATGTCATGCCAGAAATTCTTGCCAGAAACAGGTTTGCTATACAGGGCAGATAAATTATCTTATCTTACAGTGTGTCCCACCTTTAACTACCTCAGTGTCAATTTACATTTTGCAGCATTTTCTTCAGCCACCAGTGATGCCTTGCTCATCTGGCAAGAGAGGGAATGACACATGAAAACAGATGAGCATTTCCTCTGAAGATTTTAGCAATCCTGTCACTGGCAAGTTATCTCCAGTAACAGGATCGCTGGTGTGACATTGCCTTCAGGCATTGAGGAACACAGCCAAGGACTGCACAGGCAGCAGGATTACTGCTTTGGGGTAGCTTATCAAATAATTTTCACCACAGTGGCCCCTGATAGATATAAGAAGGTAGCATGCCACAGCCCGTAGTATCAGTTTGTGGTGGAGCTGATGAAGATAACAGGCATTTCGGAAAGAAGATGCAATCAGAATGCCAGTCATTTGCTGAATACTAGCATTATATTATCATTTGATGTCTAAGAGACCCAGGCTGTTAGGGCACCTGACTTGAAAGCAGTGCAATGTACTTGATAAGCTTATCAGTTCAGCTAGATTTGGTTAATGAACGTAGAACAGAACTTAGAGGACCGATGAAATTAAAACAGATTTAGGATTTTAGAAATACTTATAGTCTACATATTTGTTTCAGATAGCTCACATTTGCTAAAAGGTAAAACAATGTGAAATCAATCTGCTAAGATTTGGCTTATAGGGTCCAATGCCCTTTATGTAAAATAGCTGAAAAAATATTTTTAGGCACAAATGAACTCTGGAAGCTGTGCCCAAAAGCAAGGCAAATGGAGGGCGAAGGACTAGTCACCAGTATTGCCTGTGGTCTCCTGGTCTCCCTTTACTCCCCACTGTGTTCCCCCTTACTGGCTTACCATGCCTTGTGCTGCACTGTGTCACTGTGTGGAGGTGGCTCTCTTGTTAGTGGCAGGGTTTTGGTTCCTCATCTCAGAGCGTCCAGCAAGGAGAACCAAATCTCACTCTAAATCCGTGGTTCTCAACTGGTGGGTTGTGACCCAAAAGTGGGGCTCAACCCCATGTTCAGTGGGTCGCTGCGTGCCTTCCACTGCGCTAGGTGAGAGGCTCTTCAGTCTCCGACTAGAGCTGCACTGTCAGTTCACGCACTGAGCAGCCATTCAAAATATATATATATAATATCAGCTTTAAGTGGGGTGGGCTTGGGGTATGACCGCGAGGGAGCTCCATCCATAGGTGCATTGCTTACAGCTCCTTCGCGTGCCCTGTAGAAGGGCCTGAACCAGAGTGAGGTTGCATTCTGGTTCATGATACCTCTACAGGTCACGCAAGGGAGCTGTACAAGCAATGCACATATGGATGGAGCTCCATCACAGCACAGTAACCCACACTGGACTCCAGGCTAAGTATCCACTCCAGTTCTGGTGAGGTAGGGAGACTGGGTGAAACTTAAAAAAAAGTGTGTGTGAGAGATTGTGTCTGTGGTTGCGTGTTTTGTGTTTTTGAGTGCCTGTTCACACGAGTACAGTGCGTTAATCACAGAGTTCTGTGCGAATAATGCACTGTACCATGCATTCGCACCTACCGCTCGTTCTGGTTCGGGAGGTGCGTGGCATTGTCATTCATTTGAATGGCACACTAAACGCATCTCCCACCCACAGTTCGATCGCCTGCACTAGAACACGCACTACTGCGACTTGGGTCACGACTTAATGACCAATTTCAAATGTGGGTCCTGAGGTTTCACAGGTGAAGAAATGCCTGTTCCCTCAATAATACTGGTCTGTGCGCAATAATACTGGTCGGCAAATTCAAATACGTTGGCGTTCTCGATAAAACACCGGTATCTGCATTTAGTATCGGGACATTTGCAGGACCCTCTTCCTCGTCTCGGCGGTCAGGGGGCGGGGCTAAGAGTAGAGGGTCCTCACACAGCAGAATGTGCTGCCTGGCGGTGCCTGCAGCATATTCTGCGCGACTAGTGACAGCCTCTCCATCCCCGCCACACAGCCGCCCGTTGTAAGAGTCCAGGGCTTACTACGCATGCGCCAATGGCGCGTTGCCGCAAGAGGAAATCCGCGCCATCTGCGCATGCGCCAAAGACGCGTCAGTGCGCCAACCCGTGCATGCGCAGAAGACATGATGAGAAGAGGCAGGAAAATGCCCAGGAGGCGCACAGGAAGTGACCTCAACCTTATGGAAAACGGCAGGAAAATGCCCAGGAGGCGCACAGGAAGTGACCTCAACCTGATGGAAAAAGGCAGGAAAATGCCCAGGAGGCGCACAGGAAGTACCCTCAAAGTTTGAAGTGACCTCAAACTTTCAACCCCAACAGGCGGAACACCATTGCGACCACTGCGACCCTGGTAGTTCCGCCAGTGATGCGAACCTCCCGTTTCCCCACATCTCAAAGGTGCTCAATTGGATTGAGATCTGGTGACTGTGGAGGCCATTTGAGTACAATGAACTCATTATCATGTTCAAAGATGAACTTAGCTTTGTGACATGGCGCGTTATCCTGCTGGAAATAGCCATCGGAAGGTGGGTACACTGTGATCATAAAGGGATTGACATGGTCAGCAACTATACTCAGGTAGGTTGTGGCATTTAAATGATGCTAAGGGGTCCAAAGTGTGCCAAAAAAAATCTCCACCACCAGCCTGAACCATTTATACAAGGCAGGATTGATCCATGCTTTCATGTTGTTTACACCAAATTCTGACCCGACCATCCAAATGTTGCAGAAGAAATTGAGACCCTTCAGAGAACTGCCACTCACTGGATATTTTCTCTTTTTCAGATCCTTCTCTGTAAACCATAGAGATGGTTGTGCGTGATAATCCCAGTAGATCAGCAGTTTCTGAAATGTTCAGAACAGCTCGTCTGGCACCAACAACCCATGTTCAAAGTCACTTAAATCATAGTTTTTCCCCATTCTGATGCTTGGTTGGTTTAAACTTCAGCATATTATCTTCACCACGTCCACATGCCTAAATGCATTGAGTTGCTGCCATGTGATTGGCTTAGATATTTGCATTAACGAGCAGTTGAAGAGGTATACCTAATAAAGTGGCCAGTGAGTGTATAATATACATGTTTTCCTCTACTTAACTTTTACTCCCACAATGCAGTACACAGGCTGTTTCTCTATGTCACATGGTGATAAATTATAATTTGGGAGGATGGAAGTAATTAATAAGACCTTTGCTGCCTGGCAATCACCATGTACATCATCATTCTAGTAAATGTCCTAATAATCAGCTGTCCTCTATTCCTCACAGCTGCTCCAAGGTACAAAATGATTTATTTTTCCTGGAAGATCCATTTTGTCTTGATTTAGATGGATTGTGCTATCCTGTGCATGTGATTATTTCTTCAAGACTTTGAACGCAGAACATGTTACCTGGCCCCCAGATCATCTTCTGTCAGTGAGATCTTGCGTCATTTTCACCGGGAACAATTTGTGAAGTGATGCATGTGAGTATTATACAAGGGGAACCTTAACTTTACTTTTCTGGAATCAACAGTGAATGCCAAAATGGTTTTAGGTGGAGACTGTTAGGTGGTAAACGTGAACTGTAAATCAGTGAATTAATGCTTCTAGGAACAGTAACCAAACAAATGTTAATCCTTACTGCTACCTGCATTAATATACGTGCCTATACGTGCCAGCCGATTCCCGTGTGAATGAGCTCTAATGGTGAGAAATATAGGAAGTAGGGATCTGAAGCAGGTTCAATGCTTATGGAACACCTGCATTGGGACAAGATAGATGAATCAGACGGCAGTTTGTCTCTGAAGGTTCTAATTAATCCAGGTCATGGTATACCTATAGCTAGTGGTCACATTCAGCTGGACTGGTTCTGTACGTAAAGGTGGCCATACACTTTACAACCATCGCAAGACCTTAGTCTTGCGATGGTTGTAAAGTAATTTAAAAAATGTACTATCTGCCCATATTGGACAGGGAGATCGTACTAGCGATCATCGCAAGCCACCCTTGCTGAGGGGCGGGCTTCCGATGACCGCAATGCTGAACGGCAGTGTGTGCGTGCGCACACCGGCCCGTTCGGCATTTGTCTCACGAGCATCATTCAAACCAGCCGAAAATCGTAAGATTTTCGCCTGGTTTTCTAGCGTGCTCCTTAGACAAAAGACATGCAACCGTGCAGTAGAAACGGTCGCACCTCTTCATTCACACTGCACGATTCTCGTACGATCGTGGGATTTCCCGCGAATTTCGTACGAGAATCGTGCAGTGTATGGACACCTTTAGAGTAGCTTTGTCAGAAACACATGAAATGCTGTTTTAATATCTCTATCCTGAAGGTCTGACAACAATTCATACCTTTATCCATGTTACTCAGACATTCACCACCTATCCCAAAATGATTGGAATTGTGTAATTGGAACATAGTGGTTTACACACTTTTCCACCTCTCATCTTGTTCTTGGGCAATCACTGTCTGCTTGACACATTTCATAGAGAATGGCATTGTAGGGAACTTGCTGGCCTTTGCCCCGTGTTGGCAGCTAATCAGGATGATTACCAGAACCTCAGTAGCCAGGTTCAAATCTCTGGCACCCTGCTACCTGACAGGTTTAATAAAGAACACTTGCATTGTGATGCGGGTATCGTGCAGGACAAGATAGATGAATCAGGCTGCTGAAGGTTCCCATGTATCCAGGTCATGGTATACCTGTAGATAGTGGTAGTAAGTCACATTCAACTAGACTTGTCCTGTAGAGTTGAAGAAATGTCCCTGCTGATCCACATAGCTTATCAGAATGATTACCAGAACTTCGGTAGCCAAGTTCAAGTCTCCAGCACCCTGCTAACTGACAGGAGTCACTCCAGAATGACTCCTCTCAGTCAGAGCAGGGACAGGGAGAGCTGCTGGAGGAGGAAAAAAGCTGGATAAAGGATTCTTTTATCTCTCCCATCTCCAATGGCAGTTTAGTGTGAGCAGAAGAGATTATGGAGAAGGGGGCATGCAGTGGTGTATCTTGGTTTTGTGCTGCCCTAGGCAAGACTAAACCCGAGCACCCCCCCCCCCCATCCCTAATCTAAACTAGTCCCACCCCTTCCGGTTTAAGACATTTTGCATAACCTGTCAGTTGTGGGACGGTGGGACAGCGCGCACGGTGTATCTAGATTCTGACAGGTTGCGCTATCAACGTAGCTGGATGCTATATTTCTACCTTTGCAATAGCCACCTTCTCTATTCCTGGCTTGATGGGTTCCCTAGTTCTGCAGCTGCAACACCAATCTTCTGCCTTAATATGCTGGGCCCTCTAATTCTGCAGTTACCCATCTTCTGCCTTGGCCGCTGTGCTCTGTAGCTTTAGAGACTGATGAGCATGATGACCATCTGGATCTCACCCCTGGGGATCCTGCGGAAGCTCCTCCGCTGCCTGAAGTCAGAAATTTGGGTGGCGGTTTCCCAGGGAGGTCCGAACTGCCAGTGTGCCAGAGCGAAGGTCACACACACCAATACATTGCACAGCAGATTAAACAGGAAGAGGAAGGAGCTGCAGCATACATGTAGGGGTAGGCGGCATAGGTGGACACGTTGATCCCCCAGTGAAAGAAGCACCAGGTCCAGGAGTACTGGCAGTAATTCATGAATAATTTATAATATAATTTTTTGGCGCCCCCTAGAAAGTGCCGCCCTAGGCAAATGCCTAGTTTGCCTTGCAGTAGATACACCCCTGGGGGCATGGCCAGAGTTGGGGTCATCATGAAGAGACATTTAAATACTTTTCCACAAGCAGAGCACTGTCCTCATGGCCACCCGCTCAAAACAGGCCTCCTATCTGAATGGGCGCATGCCAGGGTGTGAGGGTAAATGGTCAGAGTTGGAGAAAGGGAAACTTGTAACGGTGGGGGAAGTGACTTGGCCCCAAAGCACCCTCTCCTCCTCAGAGCCCTGCCAGATCCCCTTAACCTTCCACCCTTCCTCAAAGGTCCCCAAACCCCTCCATGCCCCCTTTCCCCTTAAAGCCCTTCCTTCCCCCCACTGACATTGATTCCAGAGCAAGCTTCCTCCCACTGACACCACTGACACTGAGGCATTTTTTTTTAACCTCCCACTAACATTAATTACAACTGAGGAAGTTAATCCGATGGGTATCAAAATATCTTCAACATTACAGAACAAGAACAGTTCATTGTGACCGAGTGCTGCTAGCTAGGCTTTGGGTTGCATAGGGTTGGACCTACCATTATGCACAGCAGGCCTGTGTCTAGGGGCAGCAAAGATAGAGAGGAAATGTTAACATGGAATTTCTCCAAAATATTTATTAATTGTATATAAGTCTACTTATACAGCACAATGCCACGCTATTCTAATCTAGGGAAGCATCAGTAAAACAAATACTGTGTTAAATATGTATTTCTAGCCAAAAAGATTGGAAAGGGGACCCCATCAGAAAGGCTGACTGAGTTGAATTTAAACTGAAGTAAAAATGTCTGACACTAAAAGGTTGTTTACTTTTACAGGATAGGTTCACACCCATTATAAATACAACACATATAACCGCACCCTTTGTAAACTAATACTATTAAAAAGAACCTATTTTACTTAAACTAAAACCAGCTATTTTTTTTATAACTGCAAAAAATAATTTTAAAAAAAGGAACAGAAAATCTTCACTGCAACCAAGGCAATAGTACTATGGGGTCTATTCACTAAGCTGCCGAGGGCAGCCGAGTGAATGACCGATCTGAAGTGAAGTGAGTGGCCAGCTTCGGCTTTCAGCACGGCTCAGCCAAGCCGATGCATATGCGTTCGGCTTGGCTGAGCCGCTTGGCCATGATCGGGAGCTGTATGGGCTATTGTGAATAGCCCGTACAGCAGCCCTTCGGTTCTACTGAACCGAAGGGGTCCTGGGGCCAAAGGTGGCCGAAG
This sequence comes from Nanorana parkeri, assembly GCF_000935625.1. Lineage (NCBI taxonomy): Eukaryota > Metazoa > Chordata > Amphibia > Anura > Dicroglossidae > Nanorana > Nanorana parkeri. Next base: position 220,035 of record NW_017307459.1, on the reverse strand, counting down.
CTACGGCCACATCCTTCGGCAGCTTCGTGAATAGACCCCTATGTGATACATCATTTCCCTACATATTAGCTTAGTGATTTTTTTCAAAAGTCAGCACAGGGTTTGAGAAAAAAACAAATCAGCTATGCCCTGCAATGCACACATAAAGGAATGCTGGGGCTGCACATGATTTTCTTCTCAAAACCCTGAGTCTTTGGAGGAGTTTTCTAGGAAGGTAAAACAGAGCAAGGTCTACAAACATCTACTGATGTCCTTGCAATAAATAAGACTGACCTGGAGGGCATTTTATTTTTTGTTCCACTCAAAGCTACCAAATTCCATGATCGTGCTTTTAAAAGTAAGTAAGAAAATGGAATTTAACATTTACCCTTTTGCTAAGGGAAACATCATTTTCTGTGTTGTGCTAACAAACAAAAGACCTGAGCAAAAATACAGATATAACAGTACAAAAGTTACCAACAATGTCAAATCTTTGATGTCGGAAAATGAACCACTGAAATGTACCAGCGTGAAAGACACAATAAACACAATTATCTGCAGGACTTATAGACAGACACACATGGCTGTCTTTATTATTGATTGGACCCTGAGCAAACATTCTCTTGGGCCACCTCTGCCATGCCCCGCCCCCTACCCACCCTGCCCTGATTATGAAATTTTGCCCCTGCCATGCAATATTGCCTGCTATATGCTGAGAGCAGAGAGCCGCACTGCAGCAGGGAAAGATCCCAACAATATTGTCAGGGATCCACCTGCTACCTGATTGACAGCTGGCTCTACCTCTCTGGAGTCAGAGACAGCTGTGCCCGCCCCCTCTCCTGCCTGTCCCTGTAATGAGTGTAGGAAAACAGAGAGAGAGGAGAAGGGAATCCCTGTGGGGATCGGTAATTGACAGTCACGGCTCTCTGCAGGGAGATGATCGGGAAATGAGCGATCAGTGATATGTGATCGCTCACTTCTCGATCTATCGCGCCGACATGTGACAATTGCACTGACACATGTTGGCTCTAACTATGGGATGAGTGTATTTCACTCTCCCCATAAATGTGTGGATAATCTGCCACCTACCACTTCCATCTACCACTTCCACTGCATAGAATAATAATAATGATGATAATAGTAATAATAATAACAATAATGACACCTGAGCATGGCCCCTGGTGTCGCCATCAATATTATTATTATTAATAATCATCATCATAAGAATCAGCAGCCATGGAGGCTGGAACTGTCCAGCAGTGTGCAGGAAACAATCCATCCTCCACCACTGACTGAGTGGGAGATGACATCCTGGGCTGGGGAGACTGCAGATGCGCATAGGGACAGGAGGCTGTTGCCCTCTAGTGGTCGGGATGGGGCAGCACGGCAAAGGTGGGTAGTACAGTATCAGTAAACTAGGAGTAGTTTATGGGTGTGCAGGGCCCCACAACAATGACTGGGCCCAGGGCAACTGCCCCTTTTGCCCCACCTGAAAGACAACCCTGCAGACACATCAAGTAAAGTGTTTGGGGCCAGTTTACACCAATTGCGGTGCATACCAGAGCAGTAGCTGCTGGAACGCACCGCAATCGCACACTAAACTCCCCCCTTCGTTCTGGGGCCAGAGGGGGTGTGGCGGTACAATGAAGTCAATGGCACTGCAGCCACACCCCCCCACCCGCAGTGCGATCAGACACGTGGCAAAACATTGCATGCGTTCCGGTCCAGTGCGAACGCAAAAACAAATGCTGCATGCTCAAAGTTTACACTTTTATTTGTTTTCCTGGCATGGGCTAGGAACAGAGAAAAGCTGTTGATGCCACTGAAGAAGAAAGTGCCGATGTTGGCTGCCAGATGAGGAGAGTCCCTGTCATTCAACCACTGCAGGGGTGCACATTGCACAGCAGGGTGACAATGCTTCCACAGCATGGGCACTAGAGGTACAGTGTCATCACCCTATTAAAAGAAGAACTGTACTGTAAAAGAACTGTACTGTGAACTGTAACCCTGGGCTGTAATGGTGGCTGGGGAACAGGCAGATATGACATGGTCTTTGAACAAGCCCCTCCACAATGTGTCATGCACAATTAGTTAGTTAGTATTAGTATTCCCAAAAAAAGGAATTACTTATTTTTCAACGGCCACAAACAAAGGTGAGTCATATCTGGGTGTTTTTTTTATTTATTCCATTGATTTTGGGTTTTCCTTTCTCATGTGAAAGGGGTTATCATGATCTAGGCACACTTTGGAAAGCACTTTTTTTGCACAGTTGGCCTTTGTAATTTGATAATAATAAGGACATTTAACACAGTTTGGCACTTTTTATTATAAGGAGGAGTGGATATTGATGATCTTTTGACTAATAATCATGCAATATTTGTGGAATACATGATTTATGTTCTAAGACTGATATTTAATATTGCACTTTGGGGTATTTTGTCAAATTGGGAACACATGAATAAACGCTGCACAAACTGTTGGCGCTATATAAATCCTGTATAATAATAATAATGAATAATTATTTTTGGACATTATTTTTATCGGGTCATAGATTAATCGGGTGATTATTATTTAATACATTTATTGCTAATTTATTTATTACAGGTATTTATATAGCGCTGACAATTTACACAGTGCTTTACATTCACATAAGTCCCTGCCCTCAAGGAGCTTACAATCTAAGGTCCCCATCTCACATGAATACATACAGGGCCAATTTATAGAGGAGCCAAATAACCTTCCAGCATGTCTATGAAGTGTGGGAGGAAACTGGAGTACCCGGAGGAAGCACACACAAGCACAGGGAGAACATGCAAACTCCTTGCAGTTAGTGATTTGGCCGCGATTCAAACCAGGGACCCCCAGCACACCAAGGCAGAAGCATTAACTAGTACACCACTCTGCTAATGTTTATGTAATCATGCAGTGCAATATTCTGATATTATATTATTGTTTATAGGTGGTTTATATCACTTGGTGCACAGCTGCTGAGCCTATAGAAATCTAGATAGGGGCGCAGACGCTTCTAGTACAGGTTTTGATTGTTTACCCAGACAGCTAGATTTGTGTACTTTGTATCATTCAGACAGCGTGTTTGACCGGAGGGTGTGCAGCAGATGGGGTGCCTCTGGAATCGCAATTCAACATCTCAAGATTGATACAAAAAAACTACTGTGCTGTGATATATGGCCACCTGTTCTTATTGGTGAGCTTTTAAATACTGCACCTTGTTCATTCATACTGCTAGTCTTAGAGGTGCCCTCCTGTCTATTCTTCTTTCTTCACTGACCTTACTATATATTTCTCCTCCTCAGTACAGGTACACTTTAAAGTGGAGTTTTCACTAGAATTCACACTTGACACTAAAGCAAATCTAAACCCAACATAAAAAAATACACTATGTTGCAACTTAGCAGGTGTAGTGGCTGCATTATGGTGGAGAAGGGACACTTCATGTCTATGGGGTGCAGCCATTGTCGTCACACAGGTACATTTTTATTATAATTAAAGGTATTTATATAGCGACAATAAATTACACAGCACATTCACATCAGTCCCTGAGCTCAAGGAGCTTACAATCTAAGGTGTCTATCTAATACGTACAAGGCAAATTTAGACAAAAGCCAATTCATCTTCCAGCATGTCTTAGGAGTGTGGGAGGAAACCGGAGTACCCGGAGGAAACCCACGCAGGCACAGGGAGAACATACAAACTCTGTGCAGATAGTTACCTGACCTGGATGGGATGGTGGAGTGCTGGGACTAGAAGCCTGCACAATAAAGATAACGTTCTTTGTGTTTTACTTTAAGCCCGCAGGAAGTGTCTCATGGGACTTGTACTTCCACAACAGCTGGAGGGCCAGAGTTTCCCATCCCTGCCTTACAGGGTACCTATGGTCAAAATCTAAAAATGTATTTCTACATTAATTTCTATCAGTTCTATCCCACTCCTAATAACCATGTCCATCTAGAAGTTTTTAAACTTACTTATTGGAGTGCACTAACATCAATTTCACTTGCCCATGTGAATATGCACTTCCTTATGTCAGTACTCTCACAGAGCCTGCCGTCTGAACTACAACTCAACGTCTGAACAATGTAACATTATCATTGCTTGCTGGAAGCAGTGCATAATGGGATATGTAGTCTTGAGAAATCAAGATGACATCATATCAAGCAGCAGGGAAAGAGACACAAAGCACACTGAGAATCCAGAAAATTGTTGGGAGTGATGGGCAGATGGAAGGCAGCCCTCACTACATAAAAGGGATTTTTCCAAGTAAGCTTTGATTGCATTATCAAAAACATCTCTAGTATGTATTCCCATTACAATGCTGATTATATAACATGATAGAATATGCTGGGATGTTACATCTCCTTTAATAATAACTCTTTTGGGAGACATTAAATTGGGGGTTCTAGTTCCGCTTTAAGTCTAACCTCTTCTATCCGTCAGTCTTCTTGCACAGATTGCATAGAAAAATACCTGACAACGTAGCTCCCAATATATAAATAGCAGTCCCAGTACTTTTTCCCGTGTTCTTGTTCTCTCAGACAGAAAAAAATAAAAAAGTAATTTTATTGAAAACCTGTCAAGACAACACTTAGAAGTTGTTTTGAAAATAACCTAATCTGGTGCACCGTCGGCCCGGCCTGCAATCGGCTGTGCTATTATAATACAATTGTTTTCCACATGACATTGGCGGAGTTCAGATCTAAAGATGGGGGAATATATAGCGGCACAAGTCTTTAGAGCCGCCGCTCTCTCCATTCTTAAGTAGCTGCCGAAGGCCCTGGCTGCTGTCAGCTGCTTAAACTGCTAATGAGTACTACTACTGCCTTCTATTCTTAACTTACCGCGGCGGAATCAGCTTCCTTCTGTCACCTAGCTGTGATTATGTATTAGGCAGTCAGGGCCACCAGCTGAAAAATACCCGAGAAAGAAAAGCCGCCACTGAGGCGCTCGTTTCTCTTTTTTAAAATTTTGTTTACTGGATTCGGAATATTAAAAATTTGTCGTTTGTAAACACAAATCAGCAAAAGCAATTATACAAAAGTGTCATGCAAACAGCAAAAGGTATAAGGAATGCAAACGATACTTCCCTGGATATTTCATCAATATTATTATTATTAATAATAGGGATGCACTGATACTGGTATTTCGGTATCGAGTATGAGTACCGAGTACCGTAAGTCCCATTCTGGAAGCCAGGCGGCGTGTAATGACTCGCCACCTGGTTACCTGATTAGCCGGGAAGCCGGGCAGCGTGTAAAGACTTGCCAACCAACTTCCCAATTAGCATGGAAGCCGTCCCCATGCTTCTCGTCACTAGGTAACGAGAAAGCATGGAGCCGGCCTTCTGGCCAATCAGGAAGCTGGGCGCTGTGTAATGACGCAGCGCCCGGCTTCCTGATTGGCTCGGAAGCCGGCTCCATCCTCCCTCGTCATGAGGTGACGAGGCAGCATGAGGCTGGCTTCCTGACCAATCAGAAAGCCGGCGCTGCGTCATTGCACGGCGCCTGGCTTTCTGATTGGCCAGCTTCCAACCAATCACGAAACCGGGCAGCGCGTCATTACACACTGCCTGGTTTCCTGGCTAATCAGGAACCAGGTGGTGAGTCATTACACGCTGCATGGCTTCCTGAATGGGACTTCCAATACTCGGTATTCGGTATCGGCGAGTACCGAAAAAAGAGTGACGAGAAAGCATGGAGCCGGCTTCCCAGCCAATCAGGAAGCGCTGATGCGCTATCTGGCTTCCTGATACCGAAGTATCGGTCTAGCGCTTCGGCATCGGCACCAATATCGATACTAGTATCGGTGCATCCCTAATTAATAACGATACAGATAAATGAGTTATATATACAGTATACCATCACCTGCAGCCATATACAAATTCAAGTAGTATGAAAGCAGAACTAAGGGCAACACTTTTATTAACTCTTGCAGTGGGGCTACCCCAGCACTGTAAGAATTAACTGCTTGTCTAAAATAAAAAAAGTTATACTCACACGAACCTTGGATCCGGCTGGCTGTCACAGCGCTGCCTCCGGCCTGTCTCCTCCAGTGCAGTGATGGTATGTCCCTTGGTGTCCTCATGTCTAATACTCAGTGTATTGGATGTGATGACTCGAGGATCCTTAGACAGCTGCAGCAGAGGGGAAGCACGGCTGGAAGGAGCAGTCTAAGGGCTCAGTCACACTAGATGCAGTGCGTTCCAGGCCCGATTTTGGCCATTTGCATAGTAAAACACTAAGGGCTCAGTCACACTGCAGTCCTACAAGCACTATCTTGATCGCACCACACAGGACCGGACCGCAGGCACAATGTGTGGTGGATCGCATTGCGGCCGGAGGGCGTGGCTACGGCGCCATTCACTTGAATGGCCCGCCACGCCCCCTCCTACCCCACTAAAAAGTGAGCCGGCCGCAATGCAAAGGCAGTGCGTTCTGACCAAATTCGGGCCGGAACGCACTGCATCTAGTGTGACTGAGCCCTAAGAGCAGGTCGGCTCTGAGCATCAGGTGAGTATAATTTTTTTGATTTTAGTCCCTAGACACAAACGAGCAGTTAACTCTTGCAGTGCAGGGGTACGGGGCATAAAAATGCTCTTCTTTAAACTATGTAGGAAGAGGAATCTAAACTATCAGACTTTTTTTCAATAAGAAATGTAGATCACACATATTAAAATCGCCCAGCAAAGTATTTCTTTAAATTTTTTGGCCAAGCACTTACAGTCATCATGTTTTCAAACAGCTCCAACTCTCTCAGCTCAGGTTCCCTGAACATCCTGTCCAGTACAAGGGACAGAGCAGTCTACAGCAGCCATCCATCTACAAGCATGGAGAACAGAGAAGGAAGGGAGGTGAAGCAGCGAGCATAGGAGTGACCTGCCTTGCTGTGCCTGTGTGTTTGTGGAGACACACACAGCTTTCTAGTGTAGGGGTGTCAATCAGTACAGTAAACATCATAGTAGGAGGGGTTGGCTATATCAGAACCCATGAGCATGCTCAGAACTGGAGCTGACCTGTTCCTTCCACTCCCCTGTTGGGAGGATGGTGCTAAGGTTCTGGGTGGCTGCCCAGGCCTGAGGACTAGGCCCTCAAGGCTTACCGTCATGGAATGCCATGTGCTAGCTGATTCTGCTGGATCTACTACAGGGACCTAACCCATGTTAACAGAGGTCATGGGGACACTGGAGTCACCACAGGAACCTCCACTGGTCCAGGCTACAGTCTGTCCTGAAGCAGAGTACGCACTAGAACCTCTGTGAGAATGGAGACACTTCTGGCCTATCAAGAGGGAGAAGATGGACCTTCCACTAGGATCTGTATGCCTTTCTAGAAGTGATTCTATTATATTTCCAGCATTTTCGGGTATTCCAGCACATCTATCCATCATTCCATCTATTCTAAGTTCTGCAATAAACATTTAAAGGAGAACTATGAGGTGAGTGATTTTCACTCAACCTCATAGTTCGAGCCGACCTGCAGGGCAGCCTTCAGAAATTTCGGGGCCCCTTACACGGCTTTAGGCCGGGCCCCCCCCCCACACAATGCTGTACAGAGAAGCTCCTCTGTACAGAGACTGCTGTGACTGTGGGGGGGCATTAGAGGGTAAGCCCTGGTCCCATCAGTCTCTGTACAGAGGAGCTTACACTCTAATGTCCTCCCCACAGTCACATCAGTCTCTGTAAAGAGGCGCTTACACTCTAATGTCCCCTCCCCCCCCCAGTCACATCAGTCTCTGTAAAGAGGCGCTTACACTCTAATGTCCCCTCCCCCCCCCAGTCACATCAGTCTCTGTAAAGAGGCGCTTACACTCTAATGTCCCCTCCCCCCCCCAGTCACATCAGTCTCTGTAAAGAGGCGCTTACACTCTAATGTCCCCTCCCCCCCCCAGTCACATCAGTCTCTGTAAAGAGGCGCTTACACTCTAATGTCCCCTCCCCCCCCCAGTCACATCAGTCTCTGTAAAGAGGCGCTTACACTCTAATGTCCCCTCCCCCCCCCAGTCACATCAGTCTCTGTAAAGAGGCGCTTACACTCTAATGTCCCCTCCCCCCCCCAGTCACATCAGTCTCTGTAAAGAGGCGCTTACACTCTAATGTCCCCTCCCCCCCCCAGTCACATCAGTCTCTGTAAAGAGGAGCTTACACTCTAATGTACCATCCCCCACAGTCACACCAGTCTCTGTAAAGAGGAGCTTACACTCTAATGTCCCCCCACAGTCACATTACCCGCTGGACGCAGGGCTTCGTGACGCGCTGGACATGTGCACCGGGAAAAAAAATTGTTTCGTTTCAGCTTGTTTTGATTCGGATTTTGTGTTATTTTGTTTTTAGGGATTTGGACGAAATTCGTTAGCGGTAGTCGGTACGAATGTTCATTTCCGTTTCATTTTCACGTAATGAAACACACATATCACACACTCATTAAAAACACACACACACATAGCTTTATTAATAATTAAAAAAATCACACACACATTAAAAAAACACACAATAAAAACACACACACAACTAATAACAATAGTTAATTTAAAAAAAATTCCCCCTCTCCTGCTTACCTGTTTTGCAGGAAGGAGGGCTGCATTCCTGGGCTCCAGTGAGACACATGGGGATTATGGTAATGGTGGAGTGTAGGATCAGTGTGATCTGCATCTCAGGCTGATGCAGACCTACTAATCGATCCCTGCCTGTGTCACTGACGGCACCACATGGATCGATCAGTATGATCTGCATCAGCAAGAGATGCAGAACATACTGATTCTCCACTGGACCACCAGGGAATTATTTTTATTTAATATATTGCCG
>NW_017307459.1:210239-211003 GCF_000935625.1 Nanorana parkeri | reverse complement strand
CGGCCGCCTCCACCTCCTGCCAGTCACCTGTACGGCCGTCGGCCGATACTCATGTAAGGTACCCGGCCGGGCCCCTAAGGCGGCGCCGGGCCCCTTACTTGCGTATCGGCCGTACCCCCCTGACGGCGGCCCTGCCGACCTGTGACAATGAAACTGTCACACGTCGGCTCAGTAGATCTGCAAGTGAGCGAACACATACCGTCGGCGTCGCTCGCTCACTTCTCGATTATGTCCCTGCAGAGATTCCCCATCTCTGACTGGCGGAACGGACGTGGGAGGGGGCGGGTACAGCTGGCTCTGCCTCGCCGGCTGGATCTCAACATTAACGACGGGATCCGCCCTGGCTGCGGCGGTCTCAGTGTACCGTGAGCTGTAGCTTGCGGTATACTGAGCTTTGGGTCACGGGAGGGCGCTAGCTTGTGTCCTCCCGTGACCCTTAGGAGAACTATGGGATAAAACACTTACCACATAGTTCTCCTTTTAAATGCATCCATGGACTCTCGATCTGTTTACTCCTGCAAGAGGACACATATGAGTACCTACACCTGGGGACAAAGTTATCTCATCTGGGGGTCCCACTTGTACACCACAAGGCCCAGTTGGGTGTAGGCACTGCCATTACAAATTGATTACAGCCCTTGGCTCCCACTTAGCAGAGGCTCAGGACTTCTGAGTTACCCACAGGTTTGCAGCGGTAGCTGATCGGAGACAGTCATCTCACATTACCCCCCCCCCCCCACACAGCGGACCCACCCACACAAACA
>NW_017307459.1:143245-209400 GCF_000935625.1 Nanorana parkeri | reverse complement strand
CACTCCACCATCCCCCCCCCCCCCCAAAACGGGGCTACACTAGCACACACAAAGGTGACTCTATAGGACCCTGCAAAGGAAAGGAGCCACCATAAAACAGGATATCGGATCCAGTGCTCAGGGGACCAGCAGAAAACCTTTAAACAACAAGACGCAGAATCCATTGTAAGTTATTTAAGCAGCATTTAAAACAACTTAAAGAGTTTCTAAACCCTCAGCTTTTTTGCATATATCTACTGCTAGCAAGCAGTAGATATAGGCAAAAAGTTTAAAAAAAAAAATGCTTTAATAGCGGTTTACACTTACCGTGTTATCGCTGTGTGCTCCCGCCCAAGAATCTGAAATTGATTGAGCGGCCGAAAAGCATCTTGGGGCCGGCGCATGCGCAGTTCGGATTTTTGGTCGGGAGACAAGCAGAGACGCAAGCTAAGTCTATGGACACGTGCACCCGCATGCAGACACCGCTGGTTTGGAAAGTGCCTGCAAGCAGAGAGGAGTCAGCGCTGGATCGGAGAGCCGCCGCACCGCTGGAGGGACAGATGAAAACATCAGGAAAGAAGAAGAAGATTGGATTAAGAGACATCATTAAAGGTAACATGCTAACATTAACATTGGGGAAGGGAAAACATTTTTTAGACTTTAATGTCACTTTAAGTGCAGTTGGGTGTTCCTTCAGTAAGATGTGAGTGGAGTTGTGTAGGTTCTTTGACTTGCAAACTCAAAATAACAGGTGCATAGCAATTTTAACTTCAAAATAAAGAAATAAAATGAGCAACAATGCCATAAAGATTAAAATCCATACCTTTTAAAACATCCAAAATTCCACTAAACAAAAATCTCGATCTCGATCCAGTTACGTTAGCAGAGAACTAAACATAAGTTTATGTTTTTCCTCCAAATAAATAGTTGCTTATGACATTGTCTGTATGAAGGATAACCTTAGCTTCAGTATAACTTGACTTTTCTACATTTTGGCAGCTTATACAATCATCAGAGGAACATAAAAGATTCAGGCAGACTTGGGGAGCAAATGTATGATGTACCACCTTCGGGCTCACTAGATTATTCTTTTCGCTGTATTATATAATAATACACCTTGGATTTGGGTTTCATTAAGGCTGGAAAAACTAGAGGGAATTACTATCATTGGGATGAGACCTGCGTGCAGGTATAAGTGTAAGCACATCCGACATCTACTAACATTGTTACTCTCTGCGTATAACTTTAACATTTGGATAAAAAGGGTTGTTATTTCACTTCTTTCTAATTTACCATTTTACATTATGGGTGCGAACCACTTCATTGCCACACAACTCTATATACTCTATATATATATATATTGATATGCCTATTATTGCCATAGCTGTCAAGACAAAAAGAGTATTTGCCCCTTCTCTTCAAGTATTACAGCAATCATTTCAAAAGTTGTTTTTTTTTGCAATGGCTAGTATGTCTTGAACCAGACTTCCCTTTAAGCTTCACTGCTGTCTCTGTCATCGGTAGAATTTAGGACGGAAATTTTTCCAAGGCTCTTTCTCATCAGTTTCCTCACAGGTCTCTAAGCTTTCGACAGTGAGTACCTGCAACAGAGGAAGGGTCCTGGAAGGAAGAATATATTAGCCAAAGGCTCAGAGCATGTTAACGCACACACACCAAAACATACCAATAGGATCCACACTTGGGTAACTAAATATAATTTATCTGGAACCTCGGAAAGGGGTACTCAGGCTTAGGGGAGTGTCTCAAAGGGACAGTCACTACTCTTTCTGGATTGTTCCGGGCATAGGTCAGGCAGGACACACAGGCAGCAAAGGTAGCAAACCCTGGGGCTATCCATATGTAGCGCCCTCTGCTTTGTCGCTACTAAATTTAGTTTATATCTGGACTGTAATCAGTCTGGAAGCTGATTGCTCTGAGCTGTGCAGCATTCCCTGAGTTTGGTGGATTGATTGGTGCTGGATTGGTGACTCAGCATACAGTGAGGGAGGATCCATCCTCAGACTGTGACTATGCATCCGACTCGCGCCTGTTCTGTTCCGGAGTGCCGGTGTTGCTGGAGCTGAGAAAGGGGCCGGTGGCTGGCAAAACAGGTAGGAGAGCCCTAGTTCATATTCAGCGGCTCCTTCAGGGGTGAGCCCTACACATAGCTTACCTATACAGGTGGTCATTGCATCTTTGGACAATTGGCCCAGTCCATGTGCTCGCTGCATCGCCAGGGAAACAGAGCTTTCAAGAGACACCATCAAGTCCCGCAAATACACAGGCCTTGCTAATTAGGGGAGGCTCCTTCCTTCCTCCATAGTTTCTTTCCTTCTCAGGCGCCTGGAACCACAGACAGACTAAGACTTCCTCATCTCATGTGTCAAAGGCTGTTCTGACAAATTGGAGAGCAACTTGCTCGCCGCCTCATCCACTGCTCTGCTCCCTTCTGCACTCTAGTACCTAGTGTTGTATGGGCCTTTACCTTAAAAATGGCCACCTCAAGGGGCTAATGGAAGCTCTAAACAACCTCTCTATTATGCCCGACCGGTCTCCCTGCACATGTCAGAACGTTCACAGCCTTCCAGATAGGACCATAATCGTGTGCAATCCCAAAGGCATATCTGCTGTCTATATGGACATTTCCTTTCTTTCCTTTTAACCACATACAAGCTGCTTCAACTGCAGTTTCCTGAGCTGACATGTGTACTGGTAAAAATTCTTATATAAGTATTTCTCCGTCTATTGTCACTATAAATCTCATGTGTGTGGGATTCCATCGGAGGTATAATATTAGGATCCATTAACAAAAGATTGGATACATCTGCTTCTAAAGGAGACTCTCTCCTTGGTGTAACAGATTATGATTCAGCTTTCATTAACTCTGAATAATCATGTGCATGATAAACTATCAACTAGCAAGTTTCATCATGAAAATGCAAATTTAAACACAGAATTTTCTTGTAAAAGGTCTCATTCCGTCTAAGGCCACATTCCTCCCGTTTTCTTTACAAAAAAAATATCTGGCGTAGTTATAGTGCATCTCTTGATTGTTACATTGGAAAGAGTCTGGACATAGACAAACATTTAATTCTGATGTTTTCTATCACTTAGTGGACTGAGTGTGGAACTATAATGATTATGGAATGTACCAAAACTATATGAACTATTCTCTCCAGTGGAAAAGTGCACAAACAGTGGAGCCATTAAAGGAGAACTATGAAGTGAGTGCTTTTCACTCACCTCATAGTTCTAGCCGACCTGTGACAATGAGACTGTCACAGGTCGGCTCAGTAGATCGGGAAGTGAGCGAACACATACCTGCGTTTGCTTACTTCTCGATCCTGTCACGGCTCTCTGCCGTGACAGGGGATGGGCTGGATTCCCCCGCTCCGAGCCTCTAGATAGGCAGAGCCAGCTGTCACTCACGCAGCAGGGCGGATCCAGACATAATTGTCGGGATCCGCTTCAGCTGCGGCGTCTCAGTATACCGCGAGCTGTTGCTCGCGGTATACTGAGCTTAGGGTGACGTGAGGACGCTAGTTTGTGTCCTCCCGTTACCCTAAGGAGGAAAAGCCCTAACCCCATGGTTCTCCTTTAAGGACTGAGTCCATGGGCACAGGGACATACAAAACAGGTTATTATTATTATTATACAGGATTTATATAGCGCCAATAGTTTGCACAGCGCTTTACAATATAAGGAAGACATTACAGTCACAATACAATTTAAGACAAGATGGTAAGGAGGGCCCTGCCCGTGAGGGCTTACAATCTAAAAGGGAGGGGCAAGTGATACATGAGGAGGTAGCTGTGCGGGGATGATTGTTTGAGAAAGTGATTGTTCAGTGGTTAGGTTGAGGTGGGATAGGCTTCCCTGAAGAGATCTTAAGGGATCGCCTAAAGGCAGTCAGTGTGGGAAATAGACGGACAGGTTGGGGTAGGGAGTTCCATAGAATGGGAGACACTCTAGTGAAGTCCTGGAGGCGAGCATGGGAGGAGTTGATGACGGAGCTGGAAAGCAGGAGGTCTTGTGAAGAGCGGAGGGGACGGTTAGGGTAATACTTTGAGACCAGGTTGGAGATATAGCCGGGGCCAGAGTTGTGGATGGCTTTGTACGCGGTTGTTAATATTTTGAATTTTATCCTTTGGGCTATAGGAAGCCAGTGTAGGGATTGACAGAGGGGGGTTGCAGACACTGAGCGGTTGGTTAGGTGGATGAGCCTAGCAGCTGCATTCATGATAGACTGAAGGGGGGATAGCCTGTGTAGAGGTAGGCCAATGAGGAGGGAGTTGCAATAGTCAAGACGAGAGATAACAAGGGAGTGGATGAGCAATTTTGTGGTATCTTTGGTGAGGAAGGAGCGTATTTTGGAGATGTTACGAAGGTGGAGGCGGCATGATTTGGATAGTGATTGGATGTGGGGGAGAAAGGTGAGGTCCGAGTCAAGGATGACACCTAGGACCTTGGCATGGGGGGAGGGCTGGATAGTTGTGTTAACAATCTCAAGGGAAAAGTTGGGGGAAGGTGCACGGGCAGGAGGAAATATCAAGAGCTCAGTTTTTGAAAGGTTGAGTTTTAAGAAGTGTTGTGACATCCAGATAGATATGTCAGTTAGTAGATTAGTGACACGCAAGGACACTGAGGGGGAGAGTTGCGGAGTAGAGAGATAGATTTGAGTGTCATCGGCATAGAGGTTTATATTTGTCTCCATATAATTATGTAAGGACTCCCGTAGCATGTCCTAATAATTGATTACAGACTAAAACAAAGGGAAGGTAATAACTGGGCAACCCGAGAGCAGGTGCCTCTGCCAGCATATAAACTAATTCCTCCATTAGGGAAATATAGGTCCATCAAGGCAACAAAAGGATTTCTACTAGTAACTTAAAACAAAGGAGCCAAAAGACTGGAGGCATGTCTAGAACTATAACATCCTCACATTTATCAAGAGCCCAACATTTATTTGGTATTGTCCTACTGTCTAGTACAACAGTGGATTTTCTAGCATTTTCCCCTAACGTAAACATAAGAAGAATGCCTGCTGTGAAAGACCCATTGAGCAAATATGGTCGTCTGTAAGGAGCTCTCCTGCTTTAAAAACAGTTTTTCGTTGTGACGTTGTGTACAGGACAATCAGATGTGGGCTGCCTATTTGTCCCCCTGCTTTTTTTTTTTTTTTAATATTGCCTTCTCGTTCATCCATCCATCCAAAGGTTTTGCCCAAACTTCCAAAGGCTGAGTATAGACCCCCACCTTTTCTGAGAGTGAACCGCTCACTAAAGCATTCCTTTCTAATTAACCCATAATCACCCCGCTCATTTACTCAGCAACAGTTTTAAATCAACTTGCAATAACCATAATAACTTTTACAACGCTCCATAATCATATCTTTCTAATGTATTTCTGTGGAAATGGGTGTTTGTGGAAGATCCTCAGGCTCAGCACCTGAGAGCTAAAGGGTGACACCTATGGCATTGATGGGGCTTATTGTGTCACTGGTACTGTATCCAGAGTTAGCAAACCTGCTCCCACTAGTGTAGCGTCTGAGGAGAACATTTCTTAAATTCATACAGTTCACTGGAGGAGGTTTGAATAAAAGTTGTATTTTTATCATAGCTTGTAATCTGTTTTTTGGGACTTAACGGAATGGAAGGTTTTAAATGGAGCCGATATTGGAGAAATGGGTGTGGCCACTGAAAGGGTGTGGTTACTGAGGGGCGTGGTTACTGAGGGGCGTGGTCACTATGGGGTGCTGTAAAGCTTTCTCGCACAGGGCGCCTAAAGACCTAAGGCCGGCCCTGTACAGTACACACAGTCTTACAGGAGACACAGACTTTACCACACACACACAATGCTCGCTGTCATTCAGGACGCTCCGAATAGTAACGTGCAGTACCTTTCCGTGCTGGTTGAGGCATTCCCTCAGCCCTGCCCCAAGCATACCCCACCCACCCCCAGCCCATCGAAGCCCCGCCACTGGCCCGGCAAAGCCCCATCCAGATGAAGCCCCACCCCATCAACCCGGTCACCAAGCTAGTGTGAAGGAGGAAGGAGGAAGGAGGAAGGGAGGAGACAGGAAGGAGCCTCCCTGTCCCTCACTTGCTCGTCACTGGCGAGGCATCGAGATTAGTGTCCTCTGGCCAAACTATCCACAGAGCTCAAGCCTCTAACATAGAGCAGAGGCTGTTGCAGCTCTGGGCTCACTATGTTAGGTTATGCAAGCATGGGGGGAAGCCCACTGCTGTGTAACCTAACTTAGCTGTCAAAAGCCGGATGCAGCGCCGCCTGTAATTAACCAGCAGCGCTCCGTCCATGACAGGTTACACAGCGGGGAGGCTTTCCCTGCTGTGTAACCTGTTACAAGCTGCTCTGAATGGAGGAAACGCTGTCAGCTTCAGACTTGAAGCTGACAGCTTTTTCCTCCATAATACTAGGTGAGACTCTGCCTCACCCGCCTCCCCTGACTGCACGTCCCTGGCTCTGAACTGCTCGCCAGAATCATGCAATCAAAAAATCACACAATCATCTGCCCAGGGCATCCACAATTCATAAAGATAACTCAGCTCTACTTGATACAACAAATTAAAAGAAGAAACAATTAACAGTGCAGGATTTATACAACAAAGGCCCGCTTTGTGAAGCTGGGTTACCTTGCAGCTAGACACCCATGATACCTCATGACAGAGTATAGTAAGCAAAAAGGTTTCCTACCAGGCGCCTTGTGTCTGTGTCCCAGGTTCGGCTGGGTTTGTTCAGCTATGCAGTTTCCATGGTCACTCCTGGCTCAGGATTGTGCCAAGTTGTTTTTAACAGATTGGTTGTTGTATAAAAGGTAGCCCCCTCTCTCTATGTGTGAAACAATGAAACAGTCCTTCACCTGTATCTGACCAAACTTATTACCCAGAACTGACACAAATAAGAAGGTTAGTAAAGAATCTAGAAGGGTATATCAATAAAGGGAAGTGCGCCACTTGCTTTTCAGATGACTTGGGTCAACAGCTTGCACCTAGCTGGGGTCTGAGGGCGTTTGGTGAACCTCCACAATGCACTTCCAAAAACTTTTAGACAACAAACATTAAACACCGACAGTGAACAGACAGATTAGACAACAAATAACAGGCAAGCAAAGCAAAGTGCATGCAGCAAAAATTGAAGACTAGCAGCATGATGTAAAAAATTAACTAATTACCTTTTCTAACAAATCAAGATTCCTATGTGCCACTGCAGCACAATAGAGCTAGCTCTGGTAGGACTCAATCCCACATTCTCCTTTGGGACTCTAACCCACACTTCTAGTGGGACTCTAACCCACACTTCTGATGTATCTCCAGAGCAAGCTGCCAGCTTCAGACAAGTACTTGGCAATAAAGAGTCACATCAAATTGTGTATTCAATATATATTCCAATGTTTATTCTAAAACAAGGAATATATATACAAATCTAATAAATGGATGGGTGAGCATAAATCACACAAAATTAATAATTGCTAGTGTAGCCCCCACCAGTAGTGGGGTCACCTTTTGTGAGATGGCTACTAGACATTTAGTGATTGCCAAGGCTGTAGTCAGTCTGGTCGGATTATAGTTGGCATTTATCTGGTTAATTCCAGGTGTCTGGCATTGACTGTACCCACCTGGATGGAGTGTGACTCCTGTATTGTGGGACAGCCAATGAGGGACACTGTAAGTGTATGTACAGTCAGTGGTGTATTCAGGTTTTGTGCTGCCCTAGGCAAGACTACACTCGGGCACCCCCGATCTAAATTTGCCCCACCCCTTCCCGTATAAGACCCTGCATAGCCCACCTGAGACCTTGCAGAGCCCACCACAGACCCGGCATAGCCAATCACAGACTCTGGACTTAGCAATGATCTGGACTTTGCACTTAGTGACGCACTGGACTCTGGACTTAGTGACACACTGGGTTCGGCACTTAGTGACACACTAGACTCTGCACTTAGTGACGCACTGGGCTCAGCACTCAGTGACACACTGGGCTCAGCACTTAGTGATGCACTGGGCTCGGCACTTAGTGACGCACTGGACTCTGGGCTTAGTGATGCACTGGACTCTGGAATTAGCAAAACAGTGGACTTAGAAGTAAAAACATAAGAGCACTCGGGGAAAACTCAGAATACAAGCCCTTCCCAAGCCCTGCTACCTGCTTGTTGCTCTGTCCCCTCAGTAGGTGCAGCCTGGTCACTGGTTAGATGTTTCACCTCCTGCAGAGCTTGCATCAGAAGAAGGGTGGAAAGCAGCGGCTATGAATGTAAAAGTGCGTTATGTAAATGGTATATAACTCCTTCTAGTTATAGATATGACACTCCTGTTAACATGGGTTTATGTTTCTAAGGATTTGGAGAAGTGGGCACTCATTTTCATATTAGTTGAGTGTGTCTCTTACTGTCCTCGAAATTTGGCAACAAGTATATGACTTCATTTCAGCACTTATGTGCTTTAAGGTGAAAGCTAACCCCATGTAAGCACTCCTTAACCTCCCCTCCAAGACCCCCACCAAGAGCTGAATATAGTAAACTCCCCATTATCCGGCATTGAAGCAACCGGCAATCTCAAGCAACCGGCGCTGTTGGGGGATATACGCCGCGGGGGGTCTTGAGAGTTACTATTAACTCTCAAGCAACAAAAAAACACAGTTATCCGGCACCTACCGATCCCCGTGGGTGCCAGATAACTGGGAGTTTACTCTACACTCCTACTACATTTCCTTAACGCTGTCAAGCAAATGATAGATAGAGCCTGGCTGTCTAATTCACTTTCAATTACTGAGGTAAAAACTGGACTACACACTGTGTCTGTTAATTAGAAGCTCTCAGCTAGACTCATAGATGAATGACATGAACATTTTTTACAAAATATGGGATCCATGGAATAATAAAACTCAACCACCTTCTTTTGACTGCAGACTTCTAGACCTTTAAGCCCAACGGCTTCTCCCTACTTTTCTGCCCAATTGCGACCGCTCTGTTCTCCATCACATTGCCATTATAGATGAACCCAGGACGGTCCACCCCTATACCCTTAGTCCCCCCGTTCACCTCCCTTTTTTACTTTACTTTACTCCTGTTCTATTTCTTACCTTATCTTCTATTTTATACTACAATTGCAGATCATTCTTTCTGTCTTACTGTTATACCATTAACCCCTAATGTTTAACATACAATATACTGAATACCTGTTCGGGTTGTAATAATGAAGGTCTCCAGGTTATTCATTACATAGCTGTTGTTATGTTAGAATCTGCTATAGTCTATATGGACTTGTTTTAATTACTTATAATGTCAACACTTCCTTTGATTATTAGCTGATCTGTCAATGTCTCCCGCTTATATACCTATATTGTATGTTCTTTAAAAACCCAATAAAAACTTTTTTAAATATAAAAGCAGTAGATATAGACAAAAAGTAAAAAAAAACAAAAATGTACCGCTGTCTTCGCTGCACGCTCCCGTCCGAAAATCCGAAAATGCTTGGGCGGCCACAAAGCATCTTGGGGCAGCTTGTCACTTTAAGTGATGGCTTTTTCCAAAGACATAGTTACATGGTTAGTCAGGTTGAAAAAAGACACAAGTCCATCGAGTTCAACCTAAGACAGCTTATGGAAGACAGTAAAGAGGAAGAGCAAAAACATGATGATGTGTTAAGTGCACTACTATTGATGAAACGGTTGGTGATGATAATGGTAATAGGTGTGCTGTCTCTTTTAAACAGGGGGAAGGGACCACGTATGCAAAATGAACATGAGATCCTAATAGGTTGGACTTGATGGACTAATGTCTTTATTCAACCTCAAATACTATGTAACTATGTAATAACAAGAACAGAGGAGCGCTACTACCTGAAAATGTATTGTTGATAATGAGTTGGAGATAAAAGAAAAAATGAATAAACTCACTCACTGTTAGAGGTCTTTCTTAAGGTGCCCATACACCTTACAACTATCTGCAGATTTTCTCTGGTCAGATGGAAAAAGTGCAACAGATTGGGCCAGGTGGAGATTACTCCATCCACACAGTTAAGTGTAGATGGAGGAATCTGTTGTACCTTTTCCATCTGACCACAGAAAATCTACAGATAATTGTAAGGTGTATGGCCAGCTTTAATGAAGAAACGAAAAGATGTTCACCACATCTGTATGGAAAAGTTATTTTCATTCTCTATGGAATGATGGCTGGACCATATCATCTCTGGTGGAGAATGGAATGATGATCATGGCTGTGTGGGGAAAGAGCTCAGTGGAAAGGTGGTACGATGTTGAGCAGGGGGTAATCCTTACGGCTGTCAATTCAAAGAGCTCTGTGCAGCCAGCGGTTATGAGGTACTGTGTCACCAGTGGATCTGAGTTGCTAAGCTGTTGTTTGATGGTGGAAATGGTGCCCAGAGGGAATGAAATGAGGTGGGAGTACCACGTAGTGGAGCGGCGCTATCCGAACTGTAGTATGCTAGTGAGTGAGTTTATTCCTTTTTCTTTTTTCCCAACTCATGATCAACAATTAATTTTCAGGTATTAGTGCTCTGCTGTTCTTTTTATTAAGAGCAAGGACACTCTCCTGTGATATACTGACAATTTTATAGGAAAAATACATGTAAAAATACAGTCTGAACTGGAGCTTTCTCATAAAGTGCTGTCAAGCGAGTGAAAGCATCTATAATGAGAAATATAACAATTTCTTCAGACTATTAAACAAAAAACTCTCTTTGGCCTCTTTAGTCTGTGGTTATAATGACATCGAACTGTGTGGTGCGCAGAGATTTACAGAACTTTTCACAAGGATGAAAAGGATCTCCACTTGACTCCAAAACATTTTCCGAGCAGATAAACAGACTAGGCTGTTCCTTATGAGTTCTTGATGAGTGTGATGAATGCACAAGCAAATTGCACATAATTACAGGCAGTTACAAGGCACAGTTCACTGAGTACAAGAGCACAGGCACCTACATTTGCTATTAAAATAAGGACTAGAGATGTTTAGATTTGTAAACAGAAACATTAATCCCTACTGGAATCTCCCACGGTGTTTCGTGAAATTGAAAATCCTGAGCAGGCTCAATGGGGCTAAAAACATTTTTAAAGCCCAGCTGAAAACCTTTTTTTATAGTTTGGGATAGAGTAGTTAAAGGTTTAAAATCTTTGTTTGATATTGCTGTATGCGACTCTTATGTTGAGATTTCTCTTTATTTCTTATCCCTGGCAGACCAGGACAAGAAATGAGGCAAAAAATGGGGGTCATTAGGACAGAAAGAAAATGCTGACTGAGGTTATATCTAAGGATGTATCGGTGCTGAAACCGAGTATTTGGGCGAGTACTAATACACGCCCAA
Organism: Nanorana parkeri; assembly: GCF_000935625.1. Classification (NCBI taxonomy): domain Eukaryota; kingdom Metazoa; phylum Chordata; class Amphibia; order Anura; family Dicroglossidae; genus Nanorana; species Nanorana parkeri. Next base: position 198,079 of record NW_017307459.1, on the reverse strand, counting down.
ATGCTCCAATGCCTAGCCCGATACCCGAACTTCCGGTTTTAGGAAGCTGGGAAACGAGTCATTACATGCTGCCCGGCTTTGGATTTCTGAGATGGTCCCATGCAATAAAAAAGGTGAGTCAGGATTGATGTTTGATGATGTTTTGTTTTCCGATTCCCTTATTTCTATTCACATTAAAAAATCTAAATCTGACCAATTGGGTCATGGGCAATGGATTTATCTAAATGCTAGTCCAGAGTTAACGCTTTGTCCAGTATCTGCTATTAAACTTTATCAATCCGTTAGACCCAAAGCTGCTGGTAATTTTTTAATACATACAGATTTGTCTCCTATGACTAAATTCCAATTTGATTCAGTTTTACGTAATTGTCTTTCTGTCCTTGGTTTGAGTCATTTAAAACTGTCTTCTCATTCCTTTAGAATTGGTGCAGCGACGGAGGCAGCACGATTAGGTTTAGATGAAAGTATAATTAAAAGGATCGGGAGGTGGGATTCTCGGAGATACAAATTGTATGTCAGGCCTAACCTGTTTATTTAAATTTTAGGTAGGAAAACTGTTATATGGATCGTTGGACATTCCTACATATTTTGGGCGCAAAAAAGAGCAGCTCAGCGTATTTATACAGTGAACTTGGGTATGGATCCTGATGCTTTTATAGTTTTTTTGGAAGGGTGTTAGAGGTTTGAGTTGGTTTAATCTATTTTTTATTATGTCTTCTTTATTTCAAGCATGGCCCACTCCTGATATAATTATTTTTCATTTGGGGGGGAAATGACATTGGGAAAGTTAGAATTCTAGATTTGCTTTTTAGAATGAAATATGATCTACACTATATTCAGAATATGTTTCCAAATTGTATTTTGATTTTTTCGGACATTGTGTCGCGTTTAGAATGGTTTAGTTCTCCCCTCTCTAGGCCATTTGAAAAAATTCGAAAGCGTATTAATAAGGCTTTGGAAAAATTTATGCCACTCATACGGGGGTTTTCGTTCAGGCATTATGAATTGGAAGGTGGTTTAAATGGCTTATACCGTCAGGATGGTGTTCACCTATCGGATATTGCCCTAGACATATTCAATTTAGATTTACAATCTTGCATTGAAAAGGCCGCAGCTGGTGGTGGTGGTGCCGGTATTGCTGATTAGCAATCCTGGCTGGTGGGAGGACTTAATTTATGTACAGTCCTTCATGATGGTATTGCTTGAGTCGTAGTGGCTAGGCAATTATTGGTTGATTAATAGTTTGAGATTGATGGTTTGATATTTTAATTAAAGTTGATTTATTTTAAACCAATAAAAAGTGACGTGGCCAATTTCAATCCAGATATTGTCTCTTGTGCATTTATTAATTTATATATTCATAACTTGTGTATTTTTTAATGTATGTTAATTTATTATATTTTGTACCGCCTGCAATCCCATGACTCACCGCCTAGCTTCCTGATTGGTCAGGAAGCTGGCCGATCAGGAAACAGGACAGCAAATCATTACCTGCCCCACCAGCCTCCTGATTTCCCAGAAAGCCGGCTCCCTTCTTCCTTGTCACCTGGTGATGAGGGGGCATGGAGACGGCTTCCGTGCTAATTGGGAAGTCGGGTAGTGAGTCCTTACACACTGCCCAGCTTCCCAGCTAATCAGGAAGCCACGTGGCGAGTCATTACACGCCACCTGGCTTCCTTAATGGGTCTTCTGGTATCGGTATTCGGTATCAGTGAGTACTGATAAAAAAATATCGGTACTCGTACTCGATCCCGGTTTTTCGGTGCATCCCTAGTTATATCCCTTCCACTTTTTACTAAAAGGCCCCATTTACACCATCAAATTCCTTGAGCATATGCCCAATGCGGGCAAACCCACGCGCTTTGACACATGTTAGACGGAATGCGTCAAAAACTACAGAGGCGCTTGCAGTGCCAGTACTAGTTAATGGAAATGCATTTATATGTCGCAAGTACTAAAAATACTAGACATGTAATTTCATTTTGTCCCGAATGGATATTCGTACAAATATTGTTAGATTCAGACATTTGGATGCATGCGAATTTCCGAATTTGGACGAGTCCGAATGCAAACAAATCCGAATGGTCCTTTAACGAAAATTCTGATCTGTGACTGCTCTCTGGCCAATCAGATGTGGGTTTTTTTCTGGATGTTGGTGATTGCATTACAAGCACGGTTATGTGACTTAATTCCAAAACTAAAATCCGGACAGATCTGAATAAGGACCCAATTTAAGTTTTAAATCTGAAAAACGAAAGAAATAAAAATCCGAAAAGCAACTTCCTATAAGATGAGATTACATGGACTGCAGAGTGACATCAGGGATCGGGCGGAATCATCTGCCTTAGTTAAGCATAGATAGCATGTGTGACGGACCCCAGTACTCAGGATGAGTATGTCCGCCGCTGTATTCTTCCTTGCTCAGGAGATATTGCAAGCCGCTGATCTTTAGCTCCCAGTTTCCACAGTCACTAGTCGAGACACGAGTGTAGGGTGAAACAAACTCTGATTTATTAAGAAACTGTGCAACCTTTTATACAGAAAGTGATCAGATCAGAATATAATCCCATCACATCCCCCTTCCCCTCCCTAGACATTCTGTCTGAACAACATCACAGGGGTCCACCTGCTAAACAGCTCCAGACAGCCATAGCAGGAGCCTGGCCAGAATGTCATTGTTCTGAGCTCCTTCAGAGTACAAAGGGAGATAACGAGGGTGGGTTGCTGATAGTCTTTTCATAACCAGGTTATACAGTATAACATAATTAAACATAACTCAACACCAATACAGTCACATTTAACTCATAAACTGATCACCATGTCGTCACAGCATGTAGGCTTTATTAATAGAAAAGAAGATTGTGCTTTACAAACTGAGTGTCACGGGCGCCCCCTGTAATAATTGCATATTACATCAATTATAATTACATCATAAAGACTACATTAAGAATCATGGTATTTTCCCTTTAATTATTGACGTTTTGAGCTCCTATTGATCTACCTGTCAGCTGACATAGGTGATCTCTTCGATCAATCAAGATACAACTGACACTCTCCTAGACATCGCTCGGTGTAATTAGGATAGTTTATATTAATGCTGCACTTGGATAGTAGATTAGTCTAATCCGTGTCACTCTGTCCTATTGTTGATGAATATTAAGCATTGTCTACCACACCGGCGTATGTCCCACGGCCCAAATGCTCCATCATCTTGACATTGTTCATTTGCACTAGGCTACCTTACAATCTTGTACTAAACCTTGGGAATATTTAACAAAGATTTAAACATCTTTGCATGAATGGGCAACGAAAGACTGCAAATAACAGCGAAATTTGTCTAACTGGTTTAAAGCTGAACCCCAGGAAACAGCTTATTACAAGAATGAAATACATATAAGGGACCTGGTTTACCTAACAAAGCATTTGAATTTCTGTCCATCCATTTCTGATATTTACACTGTTCAAACACACAGCACAGACCTCTCTGGCAGGGCAAGATACCTGACTTTTCTCGGGTGCATTTAAAATGGAAGTAAATTCTCCACAAAAAAAATAAAAATAAACTTTCAATGGTATATTTAACAGACCAGAAAGTAGCAAATAAGAGAAGTTCATTGTTAGGGTTACCATCCCTTTATGAAACACCTACAGGTCTTGACCTTCCCCCAATCTGTGACTGGACAGTAAAATGAGAAGCAGCAGACTGATGAGCTCATCTCTCATGCACTCTGCTCTCTCCCCCTATCAGCATGTTTTTGTTAGCTAATAATCACTGCAGCACAACTGATTAGCTACTGGTGCTGCTTCTCCTTTACCCAATCTGAGCTCTGCTGTACATTGATTGCAAGAGACTGATACCAGGTCAAAATTAAACCCGCCGACATAAAAAATTATAATATATAAATACATTAAATGATGCATTAATGGATAATTCCCCTTTCCCAGGTGAATTTGGGAAAATTGAATTACCCCCCCCCCCGCTATACTTACCTTTGGGACGAATGCTTCTTCCCCTCCACTGCTGCTGGTGTACTATCCTTACCCCATACTACCGTGTAGCGCAGCCCTGTGCTCTGTATTTTGAATTTCGCTTGCAAATGGCAAGCACTCATTGCTCAGCACAGGCAGGTGAGTGCACCAATTGTGTGTCTGCCACCCAGTTAGCTGCAGCCAGGGAATTTCCTCACCCTCAGCTGCACATCAGCTAAGGGGCAGCATTCTGTGATGTCATTAACCATATATGGCCACATGGATATAACTTATTAAAAACACCTAATATTGACCTAATATGGCCATTTAGCCATATAAGTCAATAATGTCACCACAGGCTTTCCATCCCTTTGTTTATGCTTACACTCCGGGCAGCAGCTGATTGGGTGGGTGGACCCATGTTCCTTCTAGGTTTGGAGGAGCTCATGTCTGAACCTGAGTTCAACCCTAGTGCACAGGAAGTTATGGGCTGACTGGCTTTCCAGTAGGACCAACAGGTATTATTTTGCACCTTCCCAAAAAGGAGCAATTAAAAGACATTCTTTTTTTACATACACTTTAAGCTTCTGTAGGTCATGTACAGGGTAGTCAGCTGAGTCACTAGAAATATATTACTTTTCATTTGATTATATAACTTATTAGTCATGTCCAGTAAATCTGTCCAGTTTGTTCCGAAACTTAAACCGACCAAGTAACGATCTGATTGTACAATCTTCCTTAGTCTAAGAAGAACGGGCTTACCTGAACCGATACAAATCAAATGGATTCCTTAGGTAGACCCTGACATTACAATTTTTGGTAAATCTAAAGGGGATTGTACAGTAAGATGGTAATGTGTATGGCCAGCTTTAGGCCATTGATCATACGTTCTGAATGTAATGGGGACAGAGGGCGTGGTTTATTGATGTGAAGGTGGCTTTGCAGTAGAATTAAACATTTTAAAGTCCTACTCTTATTGCACATATTTTCATTTTCAGAAATAATAATAATTATTAGGGATGCACCGATACCGGTATTTTGGTACCGAGTACGTGTACCGATAATTTTTTTTCAGTACTCGCCGATACCAATTACCGAGTAACGGAAGTCCCATTCAGGAAGCCAGGTGGCGTGTAATGACTCGCCACCTGGCTTCCTGATTAGCCGGGAAGTCTGGCAGCGTGTAAAGAGTCGCCACCCGGCTTCCCGATTAACAAGAAAGTCCCCTCTTACCTTAGTATGTGCAGCCTGTCACCCCCGGGGCCTCTCCAGCGAGAACGCGGCCTTCGTCCGGTACCCAGCCGGAGCCGTCTGGCCGGCCAATCAGGAAGCCGGATGCCGTGTAATGACGCGACGATGACGAGGGAGCATGAAGCCAATCAGAAAGCAGGGCGTCGCGTCATTAGACGGCGCCCGTCTTCCTGATTGGACGGCTCCGGCTGGGTACAGGACGGAGGCCAGATTCTCACTGGAGAGGCCCCGGGGGATGACAGGCTACATATACTAAGGTAAGGAAACCTTACCTCACGAGGCCAGCTTCCAGTCAATCACGAAACCGGGCAGCGTGTAATGACGCGCTGCCCGGCTTCCTGATACCGGAAGTACTCGTGCTAGGCATCGGAGCATTTGGGCGAGTACGAGTACTTGCCCAAATACTCGGAATTGGCACGGATATCGATACTAGTATCGGTATCGGTGTATCCCTAATAATTATCATCATCATCATCATCATACAAATTAAAGGAATCTTTTAAAGTTCTAATGTTGTTGCTCTTATTTTTAATGTTTAGGATAAAAATACAAATATAAATAATAGAACCTGCATATGAGGGAAGAACAGAGAGGGAGAAAAATTAAAGAAAGGAACATAGTGAAAGGACAAATGGAGGAAGCTAATGCTCGATACCAACCTATATTAAAAACTAACTTCTGTACTGGTAGCAACAGAAAAGGAATAATTCCTTCGAAAAACATTATTGTGTATGTTGAGGTATTGTGAATTGCATTACAAAAGGTTGCTAGGCAGCATTAGAGGAAGTGCAGGAAATGTAATCCGTGTTTCATGATTTAGCTCTTCTGCTTAATGCTACAGAATGGCTATTTATCCATATTATGAACCCGTTCTGTTTTTTCTTTTTTTTATATATATATATAGCTAACTTTGTTCCTAAAGTGTGTGCAGTCTCTACCATTAGAGATTAGACCTCCAACACACTTGAATATAACTAAAGTATATCCAGTCAATGGCATTAGAAATTAGACCTCCAACACATTTGATTACTCCTAGAGTCTGTCCAGTCTATGCCATTAGAGATTAGACCTCCAACACACATGAATATTCCTAAAGTCTGTCCAGTCTTTTCCATTAGATACTAGACCTCCAAAATACTTGAATGTTCCTAGAGTCTGTCCAGTCTATGCCATTAGAGACTAGACCTCTAACACACTTGAATATTCCTAAAGTCTGCCCAGTCTCTACAAATAGTGGTTAGATCTCCAACACACTTGAATATTTCTAAAGTCTGTCCAGTCTCTAAAAAAAGAGGTTAGATCTCCAACACAACTGAATATTCCTAAAGTCTGCCCAGTCTCTATCATTAGAGATTAGACCTTCAATATTCAGGTAGTGTTGGCATTAGGTAGGTAGAGCTGAAGGCGATAGATGGTGATGTAGTGGGGTTACAGGACTCCAGTAACTAAATTTCACATTAGACCTGTTAAATGAACCCCCTTTCCCCTCCCAAACACAACTTGGGATATACCATAAAGAGAGTAAAGTTGGCCATACACCAATAGAATTTTGTTTTCCAAATTTTAATTACAGAACATTTGTTTCTACTTTGTAATGGTTAGTGGAGTCTAATCATGTTTGACTGTAGTGACAAGAATAATTGAAGGAGCAGGATGGAAAATGTTGTCTTGTTTTTCACATACACCTATTGTAATGTGCATGGCTGTTTAATATGTCTGGGATTCCATTCAATTAGCTGGCCAAAATTTTTAATGGCTTTCAAAGAAAAATCACTTGACTCAATAATGGCAAGAATGAATGCTCTGATGAACAATTCAAACAAAATTCTAACAGTGTAAGGTCTCTTTCCTGTCAATTTTTCAGGCGGATCTGATTGGAAGCCCAATGTTAGTCTATTGGCAGCTTGATCTAAACAGACGTGTCCACTTACATCCCTGACTCTGTCCAAGTCCTGAAAACTAAACAAACAGAGTTGCATTTATGGTGGACCTAATCTTGACAAATCAGGGATCACCTAACTCCACATACTGTGGATCTAACATGGGTCCCGCAAGTTCAGTTTTTTCCTCCATCATAAGAAGGAGGATACAATTGGACAGACAAAGATATCACAATGGTGAGATCTGTTCTGAACTGCTACGATCAGCTGAGGACACATGCATGGATCCCCTATTGATCAGAACTGACAAGCACCCATGTGAAAGGAGCCTATGACTAGCTTATGACTCCACCAGGGGAGGACTGGGAACATTTGGCCTAAGAAGGCAAACACAACCAGCTGTCCCTTTCATGCTTGGGTCAGTTTCCTGTGGGTCAAAAGCTCACCACACAAATCACCCGGGGTTGTTGCAGTGATTGGTGGCCATGGTGAAACACTGGGCATTGTCTTATAGAACATGGTTTATTGTAACACGCTTCTGACCAAAAACATGCTAAAATATGGGGTTTGAAAGGGATCTGTTGAAAACAAGAAAGTGCTTTGTCAGCTGAAAAAGATCACTTCTGCTTTTTAAATGACATTGGCTATTAAAATACCATGCATGTCATCATTACAAATAATCCTTATAAATTCACATTCCCTTATCGAATGAGCACAAAGCATTTCACAGGATGCATTCCTGCAGCATTTACTTCATTTTCAGCTGTATTTGGTTGTATAACAGCTAAGAGCTGCAAAGGAAGATCATGCTGGAAGATATTGCTCTGCCACTGATCACAGAACAGAAAAGGGAGAAGATAGCAATAATATGCCTAGTAGCTGTCCTGCTGTGACTGAGCTCTGACTTGGTAGAGTATCTCTACTCAGAGCTACAAGCCCAACATATATTATTTATACTGCCCCCTTGCCTCTCAGCCCAGTCCCCCACTGAAGTCCACTGTAATTAACACAGCAGCTGAACACATGTAGGAACTCATATGCAGATATCATGCCTTTAGAGTTCCCAAGTTGATGAAGCTACAGACATCTACCTTACATTGAAATATTTGTTTTAGGTTGTCTGAACCTTCAAAGCTCAATATTTAATCTCAAATGATTTCCATTTCCAACCCAATCACAAACAAACTTCAAGTGCATGTATTAGAATCAGTGAGAACAACATATGGGTGTCTTTCAGACCAATAACTGCACCTAGCTATGACTGTGGAGGCTCCTCAAGGGCACTCAAAGGTATTTAAAGAATACCATGCATTATGTTCTTGAAGGCACAAGGTGCCTGTACTTTAGTATTGTTAGCTTTGGTACTATTTTGGACATGCCAAGTTCATTTTAAAGGTATGCTCAGGTCAAACATTAGTTTTACACTTAAATTCATTCAAAGGGAACTTTCCTATATGATCTCACTTTCATCTTGGAATTCACCTGTAACACCTGGCTGGTCTATTAGTTAATAGTAACTTTAAATAGCATGTAAATTAAAGTCTTGAACAGTATTACAGGCTCCTCTCCTGTACTGCAATTACTTACTTTGAGTTCATTGCACACTGTGAGCTTCTCACAATGTGTATTGGAAGTTACAGCAATTCAGATAGAGCCCGCATAATTTCCTGACTGGAGGTCGTCGAGCATCATCTAGCTGGGTGTCTCAACTTGTTTTCAGTCACGCTACCCTTTTTAAAGTATGCAAATTCTTAAGGCACCCAGTCTAAAATATAAAAACTGTAAATGTAAAAAAACAGTTCCTCCAAAATAGTTACCAAACTCTTATACGAGATACGGGTCTGGTATGGTATTTAAGGAGGTAGACCTCCCAACCAAAATCACACAAAAAAGTGGGATTCTCCCCTTCATATCAGAGTCCCCTTCACATTACAGCCCCCATTTCACATTAAAAGCTCCCCCTTCCCATCAGAGTACCCCTCTTTCATATCAGGAGCCTTCTACACATCAGAGGCATGACTTTGTGTGAAAAATTTAAGGCACCCCTGAGGAAGCACAGAAGGCACACCAGGGTGCCACGGCACGCTGTTTGAGAAAGGCTGATCTAGCTCTTCCTCCGCATTCTTACAGTATTACTCCTCCTCAGTATTACTGTATGTGGTATTTAATCAAAATAGAAACATTTTATTGAAAATTTAATGTTGATGACATTTAAAAAAAAAAAAGCTGTATTATAAAGAAATGAAGAATTCTCTGCAAACTAATGTAGAGATTGCCTTTCTTATAGCAAGACCGCCTCAGCAAGTAAGAAAGGACTCTGGATATTCTCAGAATAAATGGATTCCTTGCTTAATGTGCATAGACTATGCCATGCAAATTCTGTTTTATTAAAGTTAAATAGGTCCTTAGCCACCTTAAGGGACTGTGAATACCAAAAATGAATAAATAATCACAGCCAGCATAAATAATTTCCTAATTCACATTCTGGTTACTTTATGAGGTCCTGAGATGTCAAGATTCATAAGAACAGAGCCATGGGATAAGTGGATGACACAGCAGTTGCTGAAATAGCTGCCTATGGGAGAGACAATGGCATTAATTATGGACCATTCTAGACGTGCAATGCCTGTTAGGGGAAAGTTTTATTTTTTTTTATTTGTCTGTATCACACAATTTGTTTTTGTACATATTTCTAAAATGATTATTGTTTGTTTTATTTCCATCTACTGCCCTACCCATTCGACCTGCTAATGGTCTACAACTCAATCTATTTTTATAACCATCTGCCACATCCAGGGTATCCCCTATGCTGCTTATGGAATCTTTTCAGTCTGTTCTCGGTGAGGCATTTCCCCTGCCCACCCCAGCCAGCCTCTGCCCTGCCCATGCCCCAGCCCACTTCCGCCCTGATCCCAACCCGGTCATCAAGCTGTGTGGAGGAGGGAGGGAGGACGGAGAAGGGAAGAATCAGGGAGGAGCCTCCCTGTCCCTCACTTGCTCGTCACCGGTAAGGCATCGAGATCGATGGTCCAAGCCATCAACAGAGCTCAAGCCTCTAACAGCAAGTAGAGGCTGTTGCAGCTCTTGCCTCACTAAGTCAGGTTACACAAAGCAGTCAAAAGCCGGATACAGCGCCGCCTGTAATTAATAAGCAGCGCTCTGTCCATGACAGGTTACACAGTGGGGATGCTTTCCCTGCTGTGCAACCTGTTACAAGCCGGTATGAATGGAGAAAAAGCTGTCAGCTTCAGATTTGAAGCTGACAGCTTTTAACTTTAAAGTACTAGGTGAGGCTCTGCCACTTGCCTCCCCTGACTGCACGTCCCTGCTCAATAGTTATACTGTTCTTTAATCTTTTAAGGTTTTAAACTTAACTTGAAAGAGCCTAAAAAGTTCTTGCTGTAGTGCAACACTGTGTGGCACCTGCATTTACACATGTTGATATTCAATTAGACCACTGTGTAGCCATTGCATCCTAACACCCTTGTACAGTACAGTACACACTGTACATGGGCACTTCTCTACAGGTCAAAATAAAGCTCCACACCCTACTGAGACTAAGCCCTCCTGCTCTCTGTACTTCAGCTATTAAAGCAGTATTCCAGGCAATTCTATTTTTTAAATCTGCAGTTTAAAAAAAGTGAAGTCTCATGAGTTGTATTCCACTTTAATGATCACTGTCATTCCTTTAATATTCACACATTCATTCAAGCTGGATAGCATTGCTCTTACTATACTTACGGTACTGCAACTATGAGAGCTCATACACAGAAACCGTTGTGTCGTTTGCCCTTCCTTCCTCTGCCCTTGCCCATTTACACAACACCTTGAATTCTGTGAACCATTCATAGAATACAAGGCATTCTGGGAATGGGCAAGGGTGGAAGAGGGGCATATAAATGACTCTGTGACTTCTGTGTAGGAGAGCTGCAGCTCTCACAAGCGCAGTGGAAGTATAGCGACAGCTGTACTATCTGGCCTGACTAAAAGTATAAATATTAAAGAAATAACAGCAATACATCTCATGAAACAACTATTTTTTTACTCTGCAGAATTGTTTTAATTGCCTGGAGCTCCGCTTTATATGCTAGAGCTGCAGAAAACCGTAGAAGCTCTGGCATTTGACAGTCGAATAACAAGGGATGAGGCTCAGACTTAAAGTAGAAATAAGCTTAAAGTGTGTTTCCACTTTTGCAGTCAAATTTGAGAAAAATCCTCTAAATGTTTGTTATATGTTCCTATTCACATAGCATAATGAAAAATAATTTTCATTATTCATAATTTAAAAAAAAAATATTTCTTACCTTTTAGATGTTTTGTTGCATCAGGCAACATGTTTGATTCCAAGTTTTTTTCTGAGCACATTCCCATTGATCTGTCCTTATAAAAAGACTTAGGACTGAAATTTGAGGTCTGTGCTTCCCTCAATAACTTCATTAACATTTTGATTTTTGGAATCCAATGTTGTAATCATTTAACCCCTTTACAGCCGCTCCTAACAAAGAAGTAGAAGCAAGTAGAAATTTTAAGCCAAAAAACTCTAACCCAAGGAAAAGCAATTCAAACTGCAAGAAGCACTCTTTAAAATAATGCTATGTGAATGGGAATATGTAACAAATACAAAATAGGTGTTATCCCAATTTGGCTGCAAAAGTAGAAATACACTTTAACCACTTGCTGCCTGGGGCATTTTCTTACTATTTGCGCACACATGATTAAAATAAACATTTTTGGCTAGAAAACAGCTTCAGACCCCCAAACAATGATATATGTTCTGAAAGCAGAGGCCATGTAGTATAAAAAAATGCTAGTTGCAATTTTTTATGTTGCACGGTTTTTGCGCAAATGTTTATCAAACCAGTATTTTTAGGAAAAAATTAACTAAATGAAAATTCAGTGCACAGAAACATAATATAATACCCAATTTTTTGGTAAAATATGAAAGACGGGGTCACACCGGGTAAATAGATACCAAACATGTCAAGCCTTAAAATTGCGTTCACCCGTGAAGCCGCAAAAAAACTCAATACCCAAAATTTCCCATAGGGAATATTTTAAACACTTTTACCGGTCATCAGTTTAGACCTAACAGTGATTGATGGCCCTAGAATGATTGATCTCACTCCGCTGCTCGCGGCGATATGTAACGAGTCGCGCAATTGTTGTTTTCACACGTAGGCGCGCCGACCCATGTTTGCGTGTGACTGTGCGTGCACGTGGGGGGCAGGGACTTAAAAAACATTTTTCGGCATTTTCCTTTTTTTCTTTTGTGTTACTTTCATTTTTATAATTTTTAAACACTTTTTTTTTTACACTAACCCTATTGCTATCACATAGGGGGCTAACAAGCACCCTATGTAATAGCAGATAGGGTGTGACAGGTTCTCCTGATGGAGACATCAGTGGTCTTTCAGACCCCTAATGTCACCTAGGGACCCCAAAGAAGCTGAGGAAGCAGAGATCTGCTTCCCCAGCTTCATCTCCTGGCTCTAAGAGCCGGAGACTGTAAGAGTGACACCGGAAGTGGTGTAATACACATCACTTCCGGGTCCAGTGATCGGAGGAGAGTTCAGCAGCTGGAAGCCACTGAACCTCTCTCCGATCACTGCAGGGAGACCCGCCGAGCCGCTCCCGGGTGCCTGGGGAAGCCAACTGCAGCCGTGGCTGGGGGGGAGGGGTGGGCGCTGCACGGTACAAACGATCCGGCGGCTGTACAGATGTCGGATCACTTGTACATTAACAGCAATCGCCTGCTGTTAAAAGCAGCAGCCGTGTTCTTGTTTTAACCACTTTAACGGGCCGCCGTCTATAGACGTATTGCGGCCCAGGAAGTGGTTAAAAAAAATATGACAACATATATTTGAGCAGACATGGCATCAATGGATTTGATACAATGCCCCTACTTGATAGCATTATATTGAAGTTTGATTACTGGAGATCTCTGACCATTCTTTTAATGCTTTTTCTTCCTACTTCTCCTAATTCTTTTTATTGTCTTCCTACCTTGCTTTTCTTTTCTTGGCTTTATCTTTATCCTTTTCTTAAAGTTCTGTTTTTGCAGTAATTGGGTTTGGGGGAGCACTTGGAGTGGCAGGCTACGATATTGATTGAAGATAGCAGTGGAATTGGAAGTAACACTATGCAAATTGTGTACCGAGTGAAAATTGTAGGCATGGACACTCCTGGTTATCAGTAACGTTGTTCTATGTATGGACTATGGTAATTGGCAAAATGCTTTTCGAGATCGATTGTCCTTCTCTGTAGGTGTGACTAAACCTAACATTTGTTATTTCTATATGCCAATGGAAATGACATTGCTGTTATCGCTTGTTGTTCTTTGATTTGCTGGAAACATAATAAAATGTATTGCAAACTAAAAAAATGTGAGCAGGCAGGCACTTTATTGCAGAAGAGAGATACTATGGGGGGAATTTATAAAAACTGGAGCAGAGAAATTCTGGAGCAGATTTGCACTTCAACCAATCAGCTTCTTTGTCTCATTTTCAAATCTTACCTGAGCAAACTGATTTCTTGGGCTGTGCAGAGTTGTGAAGTTAAAAAAAAACCTATATTATCATTATATAAATTGATTACTTTATATTTTGGCTGCCTTAATTCATACCTGAATGAACAAAGCTGATCTGATTAAATGCGGTGTGGTCCTATTGTAGTTATTTAATGTGACATTGTGTTCCAGGGCAGAAGGGTGGATCTGATGGTCCAGCTAAGCAAGCATTTTTTTTAATCATCTGGTTAGATTCATATAATAAACATTTGAGACAGACAAAAACAGAGCCAAGCATGCATTTTTGTTAATACGATTTTTTAAAATCGTTTTTCCACATATGCCTTTGAACTAGTGTGCAATTAAACATTTTGCATGCGGTGATACTAAAGAAAAGTCTAGCCTGGTGATGCACACTTCCTTTATTACTCTGTGTGAATGGGCAGACATATTATTTGTGTTGCCTAGATACCAACAAAAAAAATTTGCATATAAAGCATTTAAGTGCTGTGTCGAACCTAGAACATACCTGATTGTTGCTACGACAACATTACTGGATTAGCAAGAGAGACATAAAGCAAACGGTACCATTAACCTATGTTGGAACTTTGTCTATATGCACTACCACTAAATCCAGCTTGCTGGTAGAAGGAAAAGGTCTTTGCGTGTGTGTGTGTATATGTATATATATATATACCGTATTTTGCGCTCTACAAGGCGCATCGGACCATAAGACGCAGTCTGTGTAGTTCCTGACAGTCTGTGTACTGTGTAGTTCCTGACAGCTGAGACAGGTGGCGCTGTGATTACAGTGCCACATGTCTCAGTGATCACACAGAGCAGATGAAGTACGGACGTTCTTTGTCTGCTCTACGGGCTCTATGGTGAGCTCTTATGCCATGGTCACGGGTCCCCCAGAGGAGCTGGGGACTCCGAAAACCGCAGCGGGGGTGGACAGGGTAACCACTGCTCCTTTCATACAAGTGGTCTAATCAGATCGCTTGTATGAAAACGAGCGGCAGTTCCACACTATACATTTAGCTCTGCTTGTCAGGAGCAGGGCTAAATGTACAAAGAAACTACTCGCCCGGCGCCCGAAACTGCATGTCCCAGGCGTCGGGCGATAGGGATTCCACACCCCTGGGTAAACTGTCAGGCCCGCTGCCTCAGCTCTCACACATTCGCTCCATAAGACGCACAGACATTTTTGCCCGCCTTTTGGGGGGGAAAAAGCTGGCAATGTAAGTGGTACTAATAAGGAAGAGCTGAAAGAACATTTTGCAACTAATTAGGTTAATTGGCAACAGGTCAGTGACATGATTGGGTATAAAAAGAGCATCTTAGAGAGTCAGAGTGTCTCAGAAGTAAAGGTCGGCCGAGGTTCACCAATCTGGGAAATGCTGTATCTAAAAATTGTGGAACAATTTCAGAATAATGTTCCTCAATGTAAAATTGCAAAGACTTTAAATATATCATCATCTACAGTACATGATATCATCAAAAGATTCTGAGAATCAGGAGAAATCTCTGTGCTCAAGGGATAAGGCTGAAACGCAATATTAGATGCCCGTAATCTTCGGGCCCTCAGACGACACTGCATTAAAAACAGGCATCATTCTGTGATGGACATCACTGCATGGGCTCAGGAATACATCCAAAAATCACTGTCTGTGGACACAGTTCACTGCGCAATTTAAAAAAGAAAAAGCCATATCTGAACATGATGCAGAATTGTCGCCATCTTCTCTGGGCTTCTTCTCAAATTGTCAGATGAATTGAAATTAGACATTCTGTTTGGCAACCATGGGCGCCTCATCCTCCGGACTATAGAGGAGAGGGACCTTCAGGCTTGTTATCAGCGCTCACTTCAAAAACCTACATCTCTGATGCTATGGGGGTGCATTAGTGCATATGCAATGGGCAGCTTGCACATCTGGAAGGGCGCCATCAATGCTGAAAGTTAGATCCAGGTTTTAGAGCAGCATATGCTCCCATCCAGACGACGTCTTTTTCAGGGAAAACCTTGCATATTTCAGCGGGACAATGCTAAACTGCATACTGCATCTATGTCATCAGCGTTGCTTCATAGTAGAAGAGTCCAGGAGCTTAACTGGCCAACCCCTGCTGTACAGTAATAGCCTCCGTTTGTACGTAGGAGCCGTATGTAATTCGAATGTATGTAACTCGGGGACTGCCTATATACAAAACAAAATATAGGCCATCAGTTGCTTTCAGTAACAGAAAGCTAACACAGGTAAATTGCTTTTTACTTGACATGCACACGGCTGATGTTTGTGCTTTGTTCAGTGTTCCTCTTTAAACATGTTTCCCACCTTTGTGCATCATGACCAGAGAGAGGTAGGCTTCGGCTAAGACTCTCAGACAAGAGTTATTACTTGATCAGATTTGCAATTTGACAGGTTTTTGTAGCAGCTGTTTAAGAGACTTGTACATCCCTCCGGAGCGGTTTTATTTTGTTCCTTAATACCCAGTTTATTATAGTTTGAACACTCTACTTCCACGCTCTGAAACCTGCAATCTCATTTCTTTGGCATCATTTGGCTCACATGGGAATGGAGCAAACTCTGTACAATTTGTTTTTCAATTAAAAACACAGGTTTATGTGTTTGAAATTATGGATTATCCCAGCCCACGGAGAGCACGGGCGACACTTTTAACACAGGATTTAAGCTTTTAGAACAAAGCCTTTCGGTTTAGATAATCTGCTTTTATAACAGAATTGACATTCTCTGTAAGGGATTGATAATTCAGTTTTCTTTTTAATTTGAACTGGAAACATATATTTTCCCAGTGTGAGGTTTTAATTATAGCAGTTTTATGATGATTCTAGTTTTAGTAATATATGGAATACTGAATCATGTGATGAATAACCATAAAAGCAATATATTCATTTAATGCATGGGGGTCATGTTGCTTTCAATGAAGAGTCATCGGCACTCCAACTATGATACCAATATGTCTTTTATTGATGCATGTTCAGAGGCAGTTTTAGGTGCTCTTGCTGGTGTCCGGCCCAGCACTTGGCAACCTGCAATATCAGTGAGCTGGGCTGGACACCAGACAGCACCCCCCCAACCCCAGTAAAGAGCACTGACACCCCCCACCCACACTCTTCCCTCTGCCCCAGAAAGGTGCACCACCAACAAACACCCAAAGCCACCCCCTGGCCTCAGATGGCGAAAAGTGTCGGGACACCACTGCACATGTTCACGTTTGATCACAAATCAAAGGATGTTTTGGGGCCACTTGAACATGCGTCAATAAAAGACGTATTGGTATCCCAGTTGGAGTGCCAGTGACTCTTCTTTTCATTGTTCTCAACACAGCACCATCTGCTTGTCAGTGCATCACTCATCACAGACCTGTTTGGGAAGCAGCGGTCAAGAGTGCCATGGGACACGTATGAAATTATTTTTTCAATGGCGCTGAGAAGAGATACACTTCCATAAAGGAATCCCAGTCAATTAGCGGATTTCCATCTATTCAAAGTCCCCTTTAAAACATGCCTAAGGTTTCTTCTGATAGCATCTTGAATTGATTGCATGCATCCAATAGGAGGTACCATATGTGCAATGCTTGTTGAGTGAGTATCTAAGTAGGTCCCTGTGCTTGAACGAGAGATTGCTCCTCACTTATTGTCCTTGAAAGGATATATTCATATCTTTGGCTAGCCTGAGGCTACCAATTCATGACTAATTTTATCCCGTTCAACCTGTAGACTGAACTAGAGAAAATCAATCCATTCTCTATTGTATTTAGGCCCAAAAATGTCATAGATTTCTGAGATTTGGGTGTTCCCATTTTGTGGAGAGCTCCTGAACCCAAGCCATTTGGCTCAATAAAAGGAGAAGTAGTGGGAGAGTAAAATGTACTCTTCCCGATACTTAGAGCGCTGATCGATCAGCTCACAGTTTTCTCTTTGCAGAGTGCAATGACTGTCAGTCATCACCCCCTGCAGAGATTCCGCCCCCTCCTAGTTCATCTAGTGCTCATTGGAGGGACAGACAGGGAAGGGGGTGGGCACAGCTGGCTCAGGATCACACAATATTGTCAGGATCTTTCTAGGCTCCAGCACGGCTTTTAATAGTGAGTATTCAAAGAGTGGAAAGTAGGTCATCAAGTGGATTTACATTTATGTGTAAGGGAATAAACTGTATAATGCGTTACCACAGCGCAAATAAACGTATGGGCATAAATGCATTGGGGTGTGCTGCCACTAATTTGAATGGCACCCTAATGCACATACTGTACAACCCACCTCAACTAAACTGCATTATAAAGGCCTGTATGTGTGTTGTGATGTGTTAACAGCTCATTAAAATTAATGGGCTGTCTTAAGGCATCACATGTGATCATGTACTCAACCACCATTAATGTGTGTGAGTAAATACAATGTGAATACAGCCCAAATAATCCATAAATAAGTGCATATGGCAGGAGACACTTAATACAATTGGGTAAAAAGAATCTCACTGAGCCCTGCTAGCCAGTAAAGGGAACTCAAGGTATAACGAGAAGAGGACTGATGTGGTAGGCATTGATTTGCCTCCAGGCCCAGAACTAATTAGGTATGTTGGGCTGTTGGTCCTCAGGGGACATAATTCACAATTTAGATGTCAATCAGAGATGGATCGGCAATCAATGACACATGTTGAGCATTATACAGCTATCTGCTCCCCAATCAGACCAGTGAACCCACCAGAGCTGCAAATGAGAGAAGAGTGCTGCAAGATGTGAAGTTGTGTCACCAAAAACTGTGTCCTTTTACCGGGCCCACCAGTTAATGAGGTGCCATGGCACACTATTACTGATCCACAAAACTTAGCCCACGGAAATCTGCTACTACAATGAAAGGGCTGGTTGGTTCTGTTGACCCCACCTAAACCAAAGGTTCCCAGTCCCAGTTCCCAGGTAAAATTCAACCGCCAATTTGTGTAAATTATACAACACTTTCTAAATCTGTAAATGTCTCTTTTATCTAATAAGAACCTGGTGATCTTGCTAGTAAACAGAACTTTATCTAACAAAAAAATGACAACATTAATGCCCTGTAGTGAATTCACTGCAGCGTTGTCACCCAGTCCAGCTGTTGTAGCCATTACGGCTACAGAGCTTTGTTGTTACGTACACTAAAAAAGGGTTTTCAGAATCATCACCCTTGAGAATACTCCTCCTCAAAACCAGTCAGTGCAGGACGTGCCCAGCATAATCTTCAAATATTGTGATTGACAGCATAACGTTGTTCACATCGCCTGAGAAAATAAGTAAACGTGCCTGCACAGCATCTGGAGGGATTGACTCGGTGCCCTCCTGGACCACTTCTCCTGGCTCTATAATTATGAGAAGACCTTAAGACCCTTTGACAATGTCACAAAGAGTTTTTCAGGGCTTCAGATTAAAAATAAGTAAAAACATATGCTAGAAATAAAGACATAAAATAAATTAAATATATACAGTATATATATATTTTTTTATAAATACATAATACAGTGCCCAGCCAAAAAAAAAGTAACACACGTTGGACCGCCTTTAGCTTTGATTACGGCACACATTCGCCATGGTATCTTTTCAATAATCTTATGCAATGTCACAACATTTATTTCAGTCCAGAGTTGCATTAATTTTTCAACAAGATCTTGTAGTGATGATGGGAGAGTCAGATTACTGCGTAAAGTCTTCTCCAGAACATCACAAAGATTCTCAATGGGGTTAAGGTCTGGACTCTGTGGTCGCCAATCCATGTGAGAAATGATGTCTCATGTTCCCTGAATCACTCTTTTACAATATGAGCCCGATGAACCCTGGAATTGTCATCTTGGAATGTGCCCAATGTGCCATCGGGGAAGAAAATAATATATTGATGGTAAAACCTGATCATTCAGTATATTCAGGTAGGCAGCTGATTATCTAAAGCAACCCCAGATCAAAACACTGTCTGAAATCCAGGAGGTGACTTTTTTTAGCCAGGCAGTGTTGATACAAAATAAATAAATAGATGAAAATAAATAAAATGATTAAAATATAATGATAAAATATATGATAAAAATACCGTAGAATATACAGAAGGGTCACATGAAGTTGATAAAAGGAAAATGAAATGTGCCTATAGATAAAATATTATGTACAATGTGTTTTTCTTTTGGCTTATTTTTGTCAGCCTCTTCTTTTTACAGCAAGCTGTATTTGTTTTCTGGCAAACCATACATATAACTTTGTTATCATTTTTTAAATGAAACACAAATCACAAAATCACGTCATTGTGTGGCCATCACTCCTAACATGGTGACATCTTTGGCTATGGAGAAACTTTTGATGATCCTCTCCACACAAGCATAGGAATGTTGTGCAATTACCCTCTGATCCCTTCAAAGAGGTTCTTCCATCTGAGGCCCAGATACAACTTCCTAATTGTGACCTCCATCATTCTTTGAATGTTCTGTTTCTAAAATATTAATTTACAGTAGGGTCAATTCACAAAACATTATCACACAGGGTATCACTCCTTCATGTTTGTATAGCCAAAGCTTATTTTGCTTTTGGATAGACCAGGGAAAGGATATCTTTTGCTGTCGGTGTCCCGTTAGGGAGATTTCCCTTTAGATCCTGTCCCAGAAATGCAAGAACAAGTGAGTGGAAATCTCTACAAAGTCTCTTAGACTGTTGTATCGTAGGTAATTGGCTTTATTGGTTTAGGCAACATCAGCTCAGTATTGTAGATATTGGAATGATGTATATGGAGATAAATCCAGAGTTTTATCCAATCGCCAGTATTGGGTCAGGAAGGAATGTTTTAATGCTTTAATTTTTTTTACCCTCTTACAGCAAATTGGTCTATGCTTGTAGAAGGTTTTTTTATTGCCTTCCTCTGGATTAAACACATTAAAGTCACACACATACAGAGGTTGAACTAATGAACCTGTGTTGTTATTTTATTTAACCTTATCTACTATGTAACTATATCATTTAAAACTGAACTATAGATACAAATTACTGGAAGAGAGAGGGGCGCTACTGGGAGCCAACCAGGTGTGATGCATGCAAATGTGCCTGCCATCTACACTACAACTCAACATCTGAACAATGTAACATTATCGTTGCTTGCTGGAATCAATGCATGATGGGACATGAGGTCTTGAGAAATGGAGATTACATCACATCAAGCAGCAGGGAAAGAGATGCAAAGCACACTGGGAATCCAGGAAGTTGGTGAAAGTGATGGGCAGACAGAAGGCAGCACTCAGTATATAAAAGGGATTTTTAGTATACGGCAGAATGATGTGGCGGACTAATTTGGCCACTGTAAGCAACAATTAGGAAAAATGTCCATTCAGACACTCTTTCGGCTGCTGTACATGGGTGTCGAGATGTGTTTGTTTACCATGCAGTCACATTTACTTGTGTTCATGATTTAAAGCAAAACACACCAAGCTCAAATGTCCCTGTGCATTCAACCCTATCTGAGATTTTTCTATAATCACTCTCATGAAGGATCAGATAGCAGGAGCCATTTGCTGGCCTGCTATTAAATATTCATGAACGGGTGTCCTTCCCCAGTATTGATAGACCAGCTAAATGTCTTTTTAGAAGCATTCTGAAAGAATAAGCTATAGTAAGTGTTACCATGAACACTACTACTTAACATTACAGGCTGGATGACTGACAGTACACAACAGTATACGAGACCTTCATAAATTACTTGCTTAGCAGAGTGGCAGATTCTGACTCTTATTTACAATAGATTAAAATTCCCACCGTTTTATTTTTAGGGACTGCAAATCATTTACGATGTACATTCCTTCTTTCACTATCTTTTGCAATATTTGCATGTGGATAAGGATGAGTAAAATTTAAATATCCCCCCCCCCCAAAATGTTGGAAATTTAAAGGCTTTGATGAAATTTCAAAACAGTTTTGGGTATGGAGGAATTGGTGACTCCCAACAGGTGATAGATTTATGATTGGCCTAGTAATGATATTTGGGGCTGGGAGAGTCCTCAATCCTGTGTAAACTTAGATTGCATGACCCAAAATTTACACAAGGCTTTCTTTCTTCACTCCCAGTGGTGGAGTGGTTGGAGGAGCAAAAAAGAAAAAGGTATGTATGTGCAGGGGCGTATCTATGATAAATAGTGCCTATAGCAAACAGTGAAATTGTGCCCTTGCGCTGTCAGATCTGGTTCTGGCACACCCACACACATACACACTAGAGCTGCTGGGCCTGTAAGGCGGTGTGGATTAGGGAATGCACAGCATAGCATATAGAATGAGGTGGGGGGAATACAGAATGTACAGCATGGCATATGGAATGAGGCGTTGTGGATTAGGGAATGTACAGTGTTATATTTAGAATAAGGCATAGTGAAATAGAAAATGTACAGAATGGCATATAGAATGAGGTATTGTGAAAAAGGGAATGTGCAGCATGGCATATAGACATGTGCGATTCGTTTCGTTCCGAATCGAAATTCGGACGAAATTTTGTAAATTCGGAGATTTGGATGTATCCGAATTCCGAATTACAGATATAACGAATGCAAACAAATCCGAATTTTCGATTCCGAATTTCCGATTCATTTTTTTGGACGAATTTTTGTTTTATTTTAGACAAAATTTCGTTGCAGCAAAGTGACATTTGAGAACATAAAAACTTTTTTTCACTCTTAAATGTCACTTTGCTGCAAGGAACGAACGAAACGAAAATGAAACGAAAATGATACAAACATTCGTACGGATTTCCGCTAACGAATTTGGTCCGAATTACGAAACAAATTGACTTTCGGACCCGAATGCCGAAAAACAAAATAAAGCAAAATCCGAATCAAAACGAAACGAAACTAATTTGTTGCTGGTGCACATGTCTAATATATAATGAGGTGCTGTGGAATAGGGAATGTATAGCGTGGCATATATAATGAGGTGGTGTGGAATAGGGAATGCACAGCATGGTATACAGAATGAGGTTGTGTGGAGTAGGGAATGTACAGCATGGCATGTACTCATTTCCTATGCTGGGCTCTGCATTAGATAAGTCATCAGTCAGAGCCTGGCAAAGGAAGTGAGTAATCCAATGTATGTAAAGCCGTACTCAACAGCCAGGACCTCGGTGCAAAAAGGTTTATTCTAGTGATGCACCGATACCGACACTAGTATCAATATCGGTGCCAATACCGAGTATTTGGGCGAGTACTCGTACTCATGCTCCGATACTTACACCTGATACAAGAACTTCCGATTAGAGGGAGAGTTCCTCTGATTGCAGTGCTCCAAGGGAAAAATGAGCTGGCTTTGTAGGAATCGTGAAGCTGGCCTACCTAGCCAATCAGCATCAAGCCAGCTGTTTGGCTGGCTCTGTGTTGATTGGCCAGGAAGCTTTCATTCAGGAAGCCAGGAGGCGGGTCATCACCTGTCGCCTGGCTTCCTGATTGGCTGGGAAGCCAGCGCCATGTTGTTTGGCCGGATCGATGCTGATCAGCATGGGGTCAATCAGCCAATCAGCATGGGGTCGGCTTCTCGGGCAATCAGGAAGCCAGGAGGGGGTCATTACCCGCCGACTTCTTGATTGGCCGGGAAGCCTGCTCCATGCTCCTGCTCTGGCCAGCTCAATGCTGATTGGCTGGGAAGCCAGATTCTTGGTCAATCCGCATTGAGTCGGTCAAACAGCATGGAGCCAGACATTCCGGTATCGGGGAAGGTATCAGAGCATTTGGGTGAGCACGAGTACTACTTGTAAGCATTTGTAAATGCCGCACACCTGACCCCAAGTACTGCCCCTCTTTCCTAGTCTGAGTGCTGCTGTACAGTGGGTTTAATTAATTTAAATGCAGGCCAAATTAAGTCAAATGCAGGTATTTACAGTATACTAGTTACAGCCAATTATTTTTTAATAATAGTTTTAGTATATAAAGAACTATTTTATCTTTAATATCTGCCAGGAGTTTAACTATTAGAAAAAAAGGCAAAGAAAAAATATAGACCTTTATCTAATAATATTAAAAGCAATCATCAAATCCATTAACCCATGGCAACCAGCACTGTTATCTTTTGTCCATCTGAACTGGTGTAAGCTGAAACCTGATTGGTTGTTATGGGTTTCTCCACATCGTTGTTGCTTACGTATTATAGAAATCTATTATTAGGTAAACATAATCTAAGAACTCCTGAGTGGAAAATCTGCTCTTTGTCTTGGCTCAGCATGTGTCAATATGTCATGAAAATTGTGAGAAGTTCATTAACGTTGTATGCTATATAAGCATTATAAAAAAGGACAACTGCATCATACACATGACAGGATTGCTAATTTGCAATTCTGTATATTCTGACAAAATTGTAAATAAAGCCTTGAAATGCGTAGCATTTCAGTTTTTCCTCCAAGCATAGCTATAGTGCATCTTTCCATACTACTCCCAATTGCTTGGAACCCCTTATCCTTATCTGTTTGTAATACAGAGGAGGTATTCCTAAACACACCCACTGTGGGCTCTTTGCTGTTTCTGGCATGCACAAAGTCTCATGTATCAATGTGTCAGATCTATACAGCTCCTTAGAGCCTCCAATCACT
The DNA here is from genome assembly GCF_000935625.1 of Nanorana parkeri. NCBI lineage: Eukaryota > Metazoa > Chordata > Amphibia > Anura > Dicroglossidae > Nanorana > Nanorana parkeri. The sequence goes on along the minus strand of NW_017307459.1, from coordinate 173,895 downwards.
TCCATAAGCAAGCAGCCAGGAGTAAAAATGTAAACAAACCCCAAGCTGCTATAACAGCCACATGCCAATGTATTAGGGATGTCGGTGGGGGTGAACAGTACGTCTTTCGGGGACAGCCTCAGTGAGTGCATACATGGTAGTGCATATTTGGCTGTAGAATTGATTTGTTTGCTTTTACAATTAGCTTGGCATACTTACAGCAGCAGCAGAACCCCAATCAGATAAATCTTAGTTTGAAAAAGGCAGATTTCAGGCATCGTCACAGCGATGCATTTTTTTCATCAAACTGTAATAGACCCGCTTTGACTGGTAGATAGAAATTGACCAGTAGTTCTCTAAGGCCGTCTCTGTTACTGCTGATGCAAAACTGACCTGCCACTGGTCAATTTCTTTCAAACTCTCGTTAGGATTTAGAGTCCATATATGACTCGATGGTGTATTGGTCGGGCATTTTTAATGAGGGAGAATTGTCTGAATTGTACTAGAAAAAAAGACTAAGGATTTACTTCAAGAATTAAAAGACCTCTGATGATGCAACAATGTAAAATTGGCCATCATCAGGACACTTTTAAAAGTGAGGCTTGAGCCAAATATACTAGAGACTAAGAACACAGGCTGAGGCATTACTACAAGAATTAAGATACTACAGATGGCACAGCAGTGTAAAATTGGCCAATAGCAGGACAGTTTTAATCAACGAAAATACGCCTAAACACACTAGAGACAAAGAGCACAGGCAGGTGAGATCCTACAAGAATTAGGAGACCACAGATCATACAGCAGTGTAAAATTGGCCAGCAACAGAACAATTGTAATGATAAAAGCTTGCCCCAAATTTACTAGAGACAAAGAGCATAGGCTTTGGTTTCACTACAAGAAGTAAGATACCGTAGAGGATATAACAGTGTAAAATTAGCCAATAGCAGAACAGTTTTAATCAACGATAATAAGCCTAAACATACGAGAGGCAAAGAGCCCAGGCAGGTGAGATCCTACAAGAATTAGGAGACCTCAGATGATACAGCAGTGTAAAATTGGCCAGCAACCGAACAATGATAAATGCTGGCCTCAGATTTACTAGAGACAAAGAGCATAGGTTTTGGTTTCACTACAAGAAGTAAGATACCGTAGGGGATATAGCAGTGTAAAATTGTCTGGCAGGACAGTGTTAATCTGGGATAATAGGCCTAACTGGTGCATGGCTAACTTTTATTTTCTATATAGAGATAAGGGGTGCAGTGAATATAAGTGACATAATGTGAGATGGTTTAGGTGCACACTGTTCTTTTTTTTCTTTTAAAATGATGCAGCAGCCTGCTCTGTACCTAAGACAAGCTTCAAGACCAGATTAATAACTGCTCTGCTATGACTGCCCCCCAAAAAGCCCTATCAACATAAAATTAAACTTTAAGAAAACCCACAAAAGAAATAAAAAAACAAAAATGTTATCCCCGAAATAAAAGTGACTTTCTTTTACATGGGAAGCTTTGGATTAAAGAAAAAATAAGATTGCTATGCACGGGACAGCAGCTAAAAGCAAACTCTGACCATAAATCAACCAGAGAATAAGAGCAAAGACAAATTAGACCACAAGAATAAAAACAACAAAACGCAGCAAATGAGTTGATTTGCCCAAAGAGCTAGCAATCAGAACTAAAGCATATTTCCTAAATTATTCCAATCCCTCCTTATGCAGTTTGACCGCTTTCTTTATGTTTTCCCTAGAGCAACTTCTAATTCACTGACAGTATGGCTGCTCTATGCCGCCGCCCCCCCCTCCCTAAATATAGTCATGGCTATAATGGGGGAGGGGGGTGACACAAAGCTTATTCAAAGCCCTCTTATTGGCCCTTAGTTAAAAGGCCATACAATGCATTATGGTTTGTAAAAAATTCCACTACCAGAATGTGCTCAAAAATTCACAGGTTCTGCAAATCTTATACCTGTAGGATTGATGGTTACTTATGAGCAGTGCTTACACCCTGCCTGTAGTGGTGGTCATTCTTTGGTGTAGTGGAGGTTACTAGGCGGCTGTAATTATGGCAGCCACCCCATAGGCACTGAAAATAAGCAGCTCACAGGCTAAGATGACAGGTCAAATATTTTGCCATTTGTTCTTTTTCAAGTCGCGTCCTATAATACAGGTAGCTTTAATTCTCTAATCTTTATCAAATACAGTCAAATGCTTAACACAGAATAGTATCTCAGAGCAATCAGTGCATTTTTCCGAGTGACCCATGCCTGGGCTTTCCCCCAACCTTTGCTTTATCAGTGAACATCCCCATTGGTGTTTTTACATCAATCTATATTTGTAACATCTGAGGAGGTGATTATAACAGATGATGACTCCAGATGGCTGGAGTACAGAATATATTTCTTATCAGCATGTACGGCTGTCTTTTCCCAGCTAAGGTTGTTTGCTTATTTTGATAAGTGTTTTTTGTTGATGGGCATTAAAATTACCTTTGACCATATGGGGTCAGCTATCAGCACAGGGACTTATTACAATCTATTGAAAGAAGGATAGACTTTGCTGCAAACTGTAAAATGTTGTGTTGTAATGCTGCTAGCTGCACAAGATAAGAACCTGAGAGGAAAAAAGGAAAATAAACAATTATGTACAATGTCGGCTCTACAAGTTTAAACAGAGTCCCGGCGGCAAAAGTCGCCGGGAGTCTGTTTAAACAGCCCCGATGCTGGCGACGTACACTGTACGTCGTCAGTCACGAAGGGGTTAATAGATTAATCGGTGTAAAAAAATTTGATTCATCGAACACGAAAATTGTAATCATTACCAGCCCTAATATATATATATCTGTATATACTGTTTACAGTATATGTAGATATATTCTATAGATAGATACACAAGATCGAACACAAGGAAGCCAGTTGCCAGGTAGAAGTGCCAAGTCGGTAATCAGAAGCAGAGTCAAGGATGAAGCTGGGTCAGAACACAGGAAGCCAAGCAGCAGGGTCAGGAGATAGGAAACAGGAAGCAGGATACAGCTGAGAGCAGTCAGCAATGGATTCAGGACTCACACTGACTTTATAGTGGATCAGACGTCACTGAACGTGCGAGCTTAACAGCATGCGTAGCAAGCTGACGTTTGCGTGCACTGAATTCAATACGCGCGCGCCCATTATTAAGAGCATATTTGCCCTTAAGCCTAAGGACAGGAGCACGCTGCAGGGTGCACGCATGAACCTGGGGTGGCTTTCTGGTAAGTACCCAATGGGCTTGTGTAGGGACATATTTTGGGAGTGGAGGAGCTTAAAGATCAACATATACAAGTTTATGAGGGCTCACTGTGCAGGCATGGTAAGCGATGAGGAGGAGTTACGCAAGAAAGGATGAAATCAAGGTACAGATCGCAGATGTCTTATGGATATAAGTAGAGAGTTGGGGTTTTATTAGGTTAATTTAGTTCTGGGTTAGTGTAGTTTGTAGTAAAATCACTGCTATATATAGAGGACTCATGTACATGGGCTTTTGTTTGCCTTAGAGCAGGGATGAAAAAATCCCAGGAGCCAGGTATTCAATGCTCCTTAAATATTACAGCTGGCGCCTAACTGTTGAGGTTTTCTCTCCTTTGCTGTCAAATGAGCTGGCTCATGCTGGGTCCCGGATTAGACAGACTGGCTCCTGAATTCCATATTAATTTGTCCACCCCTGCCATATAGCTGCTTTTCCTTATTATACAAGTCAATATGAATGCAAAAGCAATTTGCAACTGCAAGGGAAATCAAAGCAACTCAAATGCAAGCTGAAGCATCTCAGAAGCACCTGAAGTCATTTTCAATGTGACTTGCTTCTGAATATGAAAGCCCTTACTGCCTATGCATACAGTATAACACGTTAAGGATTTAACAAGATGACGAGCTGAGAGTGGACACTTTTCTTTTTCATAAAGCTGAGTAGGACGTACCTGGGCAAAAGAAGCATAGCTTCCATAATATATCATATTTATCCAATGTGCTGTTTGCAAGCGGTACTGTGCTGTCTTTTGGACTCCATAGTACCTTCTTTCCCATCTCTACCTTCTTTCCCATCTCAAGTGAGTGAAGCTAAGGTTTTTAAACAATATCCTATTTCCCCATAATTCCAGGATTCTAAACAGCCTGAAAGCAAAATGCTAATTTCTAAAGTAGCAAACTTTCCAGAACAGCAAAATGTAATTACATCTCTGGGATTATCTGTGCTCAGTCAGATGGGCCGTCTTGCTGGAATAATATGTGCTCTCTTTTATAGAGAACAGGCATGGGGGGTTGAGCTAGCAAAGAGCCTAATTTGGAACATTCCTTCCATTTCAGCACCGCAGTGCTGGACAGCTCCCTGTGAATCCTTACATATTGTGCTTCAATGGAAGAGCTAATCTCATTGATTACTGACAGTTAACAGATTCATTCTCCCCCTATCATTTTCTTACAGATGGCAAACAATGAGTGGCTTAGCTGCACCACACAACGTAGAAATCTATATTTGCAAATACAGTTTAATAGCTGTATGAGGCTGATTTAAACGAGTGCTGTACTGTGCCAGTTTCAGCTTAACTAGCTAGATATAGATAACAAAACCAGAATATAAAAATAGATGGAGTAAAGAGGTCCCTCACTACGCTCTGCATTTATTTAGTTCAATTGCATTCATATGTACAATATACTGTGTAGTCCTCGTTTAAGGGGGCTACTTCTTCACCTATGGGTTTATCTGTTTCCTTAATGAAGAACTCCAGGCAAAACCCTTGCAGTAGGGTTACCCCTGCACTGAATGGATAACTTCTCATTATGATCTAGGGAGGAAAATAACAAAATTATACTCATCCAATCCATGGAGCCGGCCAGCTGTCACAGCGCTCCATCCTGTCTCCTCCTTCCCTTCTCTGTATGTCCCTTTTTGTTCTCACATTCGATACACGGTGTATTGGATGTGATAGACCACTGCAGTGGAGGGGGAGAGAGGCTCCAGGGACCGGTCCATGAGCAAACTAGTTCTGAGTATTGGCGAGTATAACGAGCAGTTAGCCCTTGCCGCGTGAGGGTAGCCTCGCTGCAGGGGTTAATAAAAGTGCTGCTCTGAGTTCTACTTTAAACAAAAAGCACCCTATCCCCTGTAATAATATTTAATCAAAAGGAACATTTTGTTGACATTTTGCAAAAATTGTTCTTTTTTATTATAGACCCTGGACCAAAAAGAACAGTTAACCCTTGCAGTGTGGGGGGCAGCCCACACTGCAAGGGTCCCTGTACACAGGATGACAATGCTGCTGTCCAGGGGTAGCTCCATTTCTCCTTCATAGAGTGGAGCCACCCTGGACTTCAAATATGTCTGCTTTTGTTCATCTCCATTACATGGTGAGTGAAAATGGTTCCTTTTCCTGCTCTCATTAATAGACATCTCAGTTATTGTCAATGTTAGGATAGCAATATTTTGGTTTAAAGTGTATCTAAACCCTAATACACACATTTAATATTTTGCAGTTTACCAGTCCTCACATGAGGTGTCTACAATGATTTCCTTTTTTAGGCCCCTGTAAAAGGGATGCATCGGTCATGTCTGCCTGTCAGATCTAATCGGAGGCCCAATGTTAGTCTATAGGCAGCCAGGTCTAAACAGATGTGCTTCCATTTACATCCGATCACCCCTGACTCTGTCCAGGTTCCGAAAACAAAATGGAACAGAGTTCCGTTTTGGGGGACCAGATTGTGACAGACTGGGAGTCATCTGATAAATAAATGAACACATCCGCTTACATCAAACTCCTCATACAACTAACATTTGGTAAGTTCAGCTTTTTCCTCCAGTGCAAGAGGAAGGAAAAAAAAAATAGACATGGATGTCAGCACTGTGACATTTGTTCCGTTCTGCTCCATGCACCGATCCCCTACTGATTGAAACTGACAACGCCTGTGTTAAAGGGGCCTCAGATTTTTTTCCCTTTATTTTTTTCCTGAAAATAACACACTTCTTCTCCTGGTGGCTATGCTAATTTCCCCATTGTATCTATAGATGGGGCAATGGTATTGACTCATGCTGGACTTCAAATATGTCTGTCTTTGTTCATCTACATTATATGGTGGATAATGTGATTAGTAGTCTACAAAAGAAGGCCAAAGTTATTCACTAGGCTGCTGAATGAAAAAGTAAGCCGAAGCCTCTTCCACTATTCACTGCAGCCCTGTATGGCTATTTTTAGCCGTACATCGGCTACATTCGGCCCGCCTCACCTCCCTTTGGCCAAACAGTACGTTTGGCTGAACCAAAGGGAAGAACTCGTTCGCCTCAGCCGATGCAACATCTGGATCGGCTGAGGCAAACGTTCGGCAGTTCAGTCCCTGCTGTTCATCCCTATTCCCAAAGGGGCCAATCAGCAGTGAATTGTAGAAAATTTGGCTCGGTCAATCTGTTCACTCCCTCAGAGGTAGCGAACAGAATGAAATATGTTATTAAGAAAAAAGAAAAACAGCACGGGGTCCACTTACCAATTCATATCAGACCCTTTAGGTCTGGTAGAAATGTTAGAAGGGACCCCCTATGTAAAGAAAAAAAATTCATACCAGACCCTTTAGGTTTGGTAGGAATTTTAAGGAGGACCCCAACGCTGAAAAATAAAAAAAACATGGATTATTTCTAAAATTCCATACCAGACCGTTAATCTGAGCAGTGGCCTGGCAGAGCAGTAAAGAGGGGGTGGGGGAATGAGCGAGCGCCCCCCTCCCTGCACCATGCCAGGCCACAAAGGGGCGGGCTTCCGATGACTGCAATGAGGGGCGGGCTTCCAATGACTGCAAATGGAGCGCACACCGGCCCGTTCGGCAGTTGTCGAGCAAGCGGGTTTTCAAGCCTGCTTGTTGACGGAAGACGTGCGACCATACAGTAGAACCGGTCGCACGCCTTCCATACACTTTGCGATTATCGTACGATCGCGATATTTCCCGCAATTCTCGTACGATAATCGTACAGTGTATGGGCACCTTTATAGTCAACCAAGCAATTAAGATCAGTATCATATACAGCTGGCGATAGCTTAAAGAGCTAGAATTTATTATTATAATTGCCTTTTAAAGCATGTCTTAACTGAAAAGCAAAGCATTTAAGAATTGCAGCTTACCAAATTTTAAATGTGGGGGCTGCATTAGTATTCTTTTTTTTAGACTTATTTCATTTATTTTCACCAGTAATTCGGGGTTTTTTTTTCCGGTTTTTTTACCGCCTTCAAGAGACCAAGCTGTTCAACAAAAGTGTTCAGAGGGTTGAGACAAACCATTTAACAATGATAGGGGTGCTTATAATGGCAGATTTTACTCTTTATTCAGGGGCATCCCTAGAGGCTAGGAGGGGGGCAGGTGTTTTATAGTGATGAACATTCCGGGGGGGTTTGCGGTTGTGGTGGTGCATGTTTCTGGGGGAGGCTGGTTTCTGGCACCTCTGGCTCCGGCTCTGTCCAGCAAGCTCACTGATGTCACTGGTTTCCAGGAGCTGGGCGGTACGCCACCCAGCTGGTCTCACTCAGCTCCTGGCAACCAGTGATGTCTGTGAGCTGGGGGGGATGCCGGCCAGTGCATCACAGGTTGCTAAAAGCTCTCAGCAACCTGGGAGACTCTGGAAGGAAAGGTGTGCCTGTGCCCCCCCCCCCACGTCACTTGGCAAACACCTCAGGCTGTCTCATTATAGTGTCGGCCCTGCTTTTATGTGTTAGTCAAGTCTATCTGAATCTTCTAGTCCATCTAACTCTACCCTCCCCACAGGGTGACAATGCTGCTGTCCAAGGGTGGCTCCATTGCTCCGCCATAGTGTGGAGCCACCTTGAAACAAGAAGTGTGTTACTTGCCGGATCACCCAGGTGAAAATAAAGGGATAAAAGCTACCACATTTAGGAATTTGTAAGCTTTAGGCTGGGTTCACACCTTGGCGTATTGAATATGCGCGTCTGTCGCGCGACCGTCGAGCGGTTTTTTTTACCGCGATTCGCGGTAAAAAAAGTTGCGCGACCGTCGCACGATTCCGAAGGCTACTTGGCTGTATCCCAATGGAAAACGCCCTACAAAACGGCCCAAAGTAGTACCTGGACCTTTTCAGGCGTGGGCCGTTTTGTAGGGCGTTAGGGACGGGCGGAAATACGGCAAGGTGGGAACGAGACCATTGACTACAATGCAATGTATATTTTTGACCGTTTTGTAGAGCGTTTCTTAGAGCGTAGAACGCGCTACGAAACGGTCAGGTGTGAACGAGGGCTTAATGTATTATATTTTTCATGTTTGTACTTTGATACACTGTAAAGACAAACACGTAAAAAAAAATTAATAAAATAACATGCATGTGGTACATTCATCTGACACATGCGATACCTTTTTTTGGTGAATAAAAAAATACATTTTGATACAAAAAAAAAGCAATTAAGATACAGCAATGAACATACCACTTATGCTATGCTTCTGTGCACTGAGCCTACAGATAGAGTAGCTAAATCTATAAACACTTCTACACATGGGGAAGGTATGTCAACAAACGCTCCATAAGGCAAAGTTGTCATGAAACAGCCAAGGACTCGTCTGCTCATGGACAGCAGCATGTTTGGACAGAGTTAATGAGTATACTACATGTCATCCTGCTTGCAGTAAGTCAATTTATATCAGCAGTAATGGTTCACAATAACACCAAAGTGACTGCTCGGGTGCCAGTATTTATTAAAATAATTCACATGATGGTCTGTTTGTCCAAATTGGGCCCAAAGTGTCAATATTTTGTCTGGCCACCATTATTTTCCAGTACTGCCTTAACCCTCTTGCGCATGGAGTTCACCAGAGCTTCACAGGTTGCCACTGGAGCCCTCTTCCACTCCTCCATGACAACATCACGGAGCTGGTGGATGTTAGAGACCTTGCGCTCCTCCACCTTCCGTTTGAGGATGCCCCACAGATGCTCAATAGGGTTTAGGTCTGGAGACATGCTTGGCCAGTCCATCACCTTTACCCTCAGCTTCTTTGAAGCAAGGGAGAAGTGGGGAACAGGGTATGACATGCCTTGCTATGTCTGTGTGTTTATGGAGACACACAGCTTACTAGCACACACGAGGGTAGCTCAATAGGACCCTGCAAGGAAAAGGAGCCACCCTAAAACAGGATATGAAGGCCAGGGTTCAGGGGAACAGCTGATTCTACAGGAAGTTAAAACTTTTAGATATCAAGAAGCAGCATCCATTTCAAGTGATTTAATCGGCATTTGAAATATCTTAACATTGCTTTTTACTTTAATATAATTTTATTATCACTTGTTCAGGCATTTCCTCTTATAGGGTAATAATTGCTCTGTCCCCGTCTTCCATTATTTGCCCCTGCACTTTTCCTCTGTCACATGGGCATCTAGTGAAGATCTAGTGAAGATGAAGACTACAAGTGACCTTTTCAACTGGTGTCACCATAAGGAAACCTGCTTGATTGCATCAGTGTAGAAGTGGTTGCAAGAGATCAGCAGCACTGAGATGCAACATAGGATGCAAAAAAGAAGAGATCATTTTTTTTTTAAATGTTTATGACACACAAAAATGTCATTTGGTTAGGCGTTATGTCTACTAAATTTTCATTTGATCAGATGTTCATGCTCTAAAAAAGTTGGGTTAAAATCATTTCTTCTTTCATTTATAATGATAAAATTCTAAGTGATTGACAATATGTCCAATGATGCTTTCTTTTATACCAGACATGATTAGATTATGAAATCAATCAATTGTTAAACATTGTATAAATGAGTAGAAAATGCAGGAGAACTACAAACCTAAAAAGACTGTAAATCTAACTGTAAAAAAATACCCTCCTTACCATCGTGTCTTGAATTTGTTTGTAATTGTAATATCTTCCCTATGTTGTAAAGCGCTTTGCAAACTGTTGGCGCTATATAAATCCTGTATAATAATAAGAATAATAAATGTCCTCTCTAGCTTTAGTAGAGGTTCTACAGTGCTCTGTTGCCTTTCACTGAAATGGAATACAGGGAAATATAGTTCAACAGCAGTTGAGGAGCCAGGGTCAGTGAAGGCAAGGTGACCAAAGGGGTTGCCTCAAGATCCAAAGCCAGCAAAGCCCCTACAGCTGGATACAAAAAGTTCCAAGTACAGTAACCCAAATGAACTAATTTATCTTCTACTTATTTGGCTTAAAAAAAACAAAGACGTTTTGCTTGATGGATTATAATATTTTGAACATCATTGCAATTGAATTGAAAGGCAAAAGGTCAGGGCACCAAAAATGCATCATGCAGGACTTTTTCCAAAGCATGGAAACAAAACACATTGGCAGCTTTGGAATCTACTGAAAACAATGAAAATGTTTGTACACTTTGTCTGGGCTGTACAATGCAGCAAAATCCATGACAATACACCCAATGAGAGAGATCACAAATATAACAAGTACTGGGAGAATAACAGGCTTATTCTGTAGAAGGAACCTTTTACATGGTGGTCTGTTCAAGTCCATCTGTCAGTTTTTTTAGATGGACATTTATTATTATTATTATTATACAGGATTTATATAGCGCCAACAGTTTGCGCAGCGCTTTACAATATAAGGAAGACATTACAATCACAATACAAATCAAGACAAGATGGTAAGGAGGGCCCTGCCCATGAGGGCTTACAATCTAAAAGGGAGGGGCAAGTGATACATGAGGAGGTAGCTGTGTGGGGATGAATTGTTTGAGAACGTGATGGTGGAGCGGTTAGGTTGAGGTGGGATAGGCTTCCCTGAAGAGATGAGTCTTTAGGGAAGGCCTAAAGGCAGTCAAGGTGAGCGACAGACGGACAGGTTGGGGTAAAGAGTTCCAGAGGATGGGAGAGACTCTAGAGAAGTCCTGGAGGCGAGAATGGGAGGATTTTACAAGGGAGGTGGAAAGCAGGAGGTCTTGGGATGAGCGGAGCCGATGGTTACGCTGATACTTTGAGACCAGGTTTAAAATATAGCCGGCGGAGTTGTGGATGGCTTTGTAAGAGATTGTTAATATTTTGATTTTTATCCTTTGGGCGAGTGGAAGCCAGTGCAGGGATTGGCAGAGGGGGGTTGCAGACAGTGAGCGGTTGGTTAGGTGAATGAGCCTGGCATCTGCATTCATGATAGACTGAGGGGGCGATAGCCTGTGTAGTGGAAGGCCAATGAAGAGGGAGTTGCAATAGTCAAGACGAGAGATAACAAGGGAGTGGATGAGTAATTTTGCGGTTTCTTTGGTGAGGAAGGGGCGTATTTTGGAGATGTTACAAAGGTGAAGTCGGCAGGATTTGGATAGTGATTGGATGTGGGGAAGAAAGGTGAGGTCCGAGTCAAGGATGACACCTAGGACCATGGCATGGGAGGAGGGGTGGATAGTTGTGTTAACAATCTCAAGGGAAAAGTTGGGGGAAGGTGCACGGGCAGGAGGAAATATCAAGAGCTCCATTTTTGAAAGGTTGAGTTTTAAGACATGATCGGAAGCTCAGTGTTAGTATAGGTCTGCAAGAAATAAAAATGGAACAAAGTTCCTTTTTGGTGGACTGCAACATGTCCAATTACATTGGATTCCCCATAGACCTAACATGGCATCATACAGCTCAGTTTTTTCCTCTGTCGCAAGAGTGACATCAGTTCCATACTGCTTTGATCTCTCTACAGATCCCCTGCTGATTGGAACAGATGCCACCCATGTGAAAGGGGTCAAAAAGTGCCATCAAATTCTTTTTATGACTGATAAATTATGAAAGTAGCTAATTATATTTGTATTAATTTAGCTTGTTCGCCATAATCGGTTCCCATAGAAGAATATTCCATTGTTGTTTGCTCAGTGTCCTTACCACATCTTATAAAAAGTCATGTTTACAGAGCTGAAATTAAAAGGCACATAGGACTCCACCTAAACATTCAATTTGGGTGCCTGGAAGGCAACAGCTATGTGGTCTCTTTAGAAAACCCACAGTGATATGGGAAGCCAGAGTGCCCCCGGTGTTGAAGGTTTATTTGTAAAACAAACATTATGTATGTTTATATTATACTTTATATATAATTATATTATATAATACTTATTATTATAGTCAGTTTAAAAATTAAAAATGTAAATATTATTGTCCCTATTGCCCTTTAAAGTCATTGGGCACAATCTGCAGAGACTGGCTTTTGGCTATTATTTAAGGATTATTATTATTTAAGGATAATGCTATTTTAAGGGCCTGTGTCAATGGGTTTTGGCATGGCAGCAAATAGATATCAGTTTGAGACTTTTCTGAGATGATTCAGAATTCATTGATAGGGGCATTTGATCTGTAGCTGACCTGCTTTTGATCTGCTTTCGATTTGCTTCAAATTGGGTTTGCATTCCAATAGGAAGTGAAGTGAACAAAAGCCTACACAGGCCCTAAAGATGATGTCTAGTCTTGCCTCCCACATTTATTATATAGTATACAGTATTGCACTAATATATATATAAGATAGATAGATAGATAGATAGATAGATAGATAGATAGATACAGTATATGTGTGTGTTTTTGGTTCACTCATGTGACATCATAGGTCCTCTTACCTTCACCTTCCTCTAGTGATGGGCATGTCCTGAATGCTGTAGAGAGTGGTGTCATGTAATAATATGATGCCACTCACTGCAGGGTTCTTTTGTGAGCCTAGGCCAGTGTAACGATGCGCCCAAGGGGGGCGCTCCCTGACAGCCTGGGCGCACAGAAACTGGGTTGAATGATACTAGCTAGGGATGCACCGATATATCGGCCGCCGAAACATATCGGCCGAAAATGGCACTTTTGGCATAATGCCGAAAGAGCCATGTTTCGGCCGATGCATCGGGTCACAGGAGGCTGGGCTTTCCTCTCTACACCGCTCGATCAGCCTCCTGTGACAGCGTGTCAGAGAGAAAAGCAAGATACACACATTAAGCGATCAGTGATCGCTGAGTGTGTGTACATAATTGAGGATATGGCATGTTAACTATATCCTCAATTATGAATGAATGGGAGTGATCTACATCACCCCCATTCATTCATAATTGTAGTTATAGTAAACATGCCATGTACTCATGTTATCAATGACCAGGAACACTTTCGGCCTGACATTTTTTTTTATTTCGGTTTCGTTTCGTTTTTAAAAATTCCATTTCGGTGCACTGGATACTTTAATACTAGCCAACCTAGAAGAGGACCTGTGCTGAATCACAGGGAAACATTAAAATAAAAACAAGCTAAAGTTTGGCTTTAACCTGCTCTGGGTCAATACAGGTACACTTTAAGATATGATTTATGTATCCCTTTCCCACTCATCAACTATTTTTCCTAGGTTCCTGTAAAAGTACTTTGGAAACTTTATAGGAAGTAGTAGCAAAGCATTCCAGTCCATTGATACTATGCCAGGCGCTTAAAATCAGAGACGGCGTTGAGCTGGGATCTCTGTGAACCACACATAAGCCAACATTGAGTTTGTCTGTTCTATTTTGGAGAATAGCGACACAAGCCGCTGTGGTTTGTACATATTTCAATATTATGATTATAGTTTTGTTTTCTCCTTGCCATCGCTGCCACGTGTGCCCTATTTCTAGGGACAGTTCCAAGTTCACAAGATCTGCCACTGAAAATCCGAAGTCACTGCATTTCAGTGCTGAGCAACTGTTAAATCCAATCTCTTTTATCTACAGATTAAAATTAATTAAAAGTTCCATTTACATTTTCTGGGTTTTTAATGCAATATTGACTAAAATATAGTTTAAAAACAGCAAAGCAAGCATTGATTGAACTATGGGGAAAAACACTGAGCCCATAGTTCTCCTTTAATAAACATGACACAATTGGGTATTTGTTGCTTAGTGGCTCTCTGAAACAGGAACCTGTTAAGCGAAGTTTATCTGGAAGTTATAATAAACATCCCACATAAAACACATATTTCAGCTGTGCATGGACACCAAATCCCACAAGCAATATCTTAACCTTCTGTGACCCACAGCTAGGCACTGTGGTTCTACCCACCATGCCAGGTTGCCAGCCACTGGTGACTTCTTTTACTGTCGAAACTTGGAAAATTTACTGACGTGGCACATTTTTTCAATAAGTTTTTATTGGGTGTATACAATACACCTTTCAAGGTTACATATAACATAGCTTGATTTTAAAACAAATACGTATAAAAAAGAAAATAACATTAACCATAGCATTCAAAAGTTGAAACGGAAGTGAGAAAATGGCGAATTGAGCACATATTTACTGACTGACTCAAAACTCACAGAATCTCATATTACAAAGTAAAACAATCAATATTTAAACAGCATACACAGTTAACAACAAGTAAACTCCCCTCCTGTATAGAAAAAACTCAATGACCATTTGGTCCGATTTATATGTGTGAAAGGGGCCAGATCTCCAATTCCTCAATGAGACATGTGATCAGCTGCGGGCGGGAGGTGCTGTTTGCATGTAATCCCACATGGTGCGTTTCCTTGTGGATGACCACATTTGGTTGCATGCTTACTTCCCAAGCTCGGTCCCACCATCAATCAGAATCAGCATTGTTCCAATTTAAATAATAAAGAGAGACAGAGGGATTTGTTTCCAAATTATAGATAGTTGGGAGAGCTGTATCCATATTCACTGTAAGTCAGTTACGAAAGTAGTTCACATGCAAAAAAATCCCCAAAAATGAAAAAAAAATAATACTAGTGAATTTGATACAAAAAATATTATTTAAAGATAGTTTGTATGTTTTTGTTGGAAACCCTATATACAGTGCACATGGGGGATCCCGCAATGCATGCTGGGACCGCCTAGCGTTCTGTGATTTGCGATGTGCAATAGTGTGCTCTAAATGCATGCATATCATTCCTGCATCATGAGTGCAATAAACAAAAAGAGGTTATTCGCCCAAACACAAAAAAAGTGCACTAGGTTGTGTCAAATGGTCCATCTCCCAAAGCGATAGGGCCCTTTTCCTTGTAGATCCACCCTCCAGTGGCACAAAGCTCCTGACAGTGGCAGAGCACTGGTTTCCACCTAGCCAAAACCAGGCAGACCCATTCCTCTAGGTCAAAGCTGAGCTCCGAGTAACGGGTTGGGGGCTACCCTAAAAAGAGACCCCAGTTCAGCAGAAGAAGGAACCTGATAGCCACACATCGTCCCCCTGGACCTTAGGGCAGGCCCAAAGACCCACATCCTCCATTCTAGTGCATTAAAAAATACACACATAAAAAAGTGAAAGTGCATTGACAAGTGAGAAAAATAAATAAGTGCCAATGTGCTAGACAATGGCTAAGCCTTGCAGCCCAATATAAGAATTACCCCTGGTAATTGCATCGTGCAAAAAAAGCAAGTGGTGCCAAGTGCCTTTAACACAACGGAGTCCCAAACCTACTACCCGGTCTCGGCATGGGCTGGAAAGGCGAGGAGCCCATGCTATCAAGTACTCCCCCCTTCCCCCTGGGAGTGCTCGACACCGCGGGGTCCCTGCCTTCATAGACCATGACCAGACCAGGTAGTAACGTTTAAATCAGGAGGCAGTGGGACCCTCCAAATCCTGGAAAGAAATACTGCTGACCCCCACTCTTATGTGAGTGGACACTCAATTCAGTTTCCTTAACCCTGGCCAGGATCTTTTGGGACCTACATCCACTCAGGCAAGGCACTCTGCAGCCAGCCATTCTTACCATAAGGCCACAACAGCAGCACATTTCCCCTTCTGAACACTAATATGAACACATGCTACACTTGAGCTTAGCCAAAAGACCTGCTAAAAAGAATACTAGCTAATCCCAAAGTCTTCTCTGCTGACCTTCACTTCCCAACAAATTAGTCAGCAATTCGTTGTCTACTGTGCAAGTCAATGGAAGGGTTACAGAGAATGCAATTCTGCTCCGGGCAATGGATTTACATTTAATTAATTCTGCAGCCATACATCGTCCTCACGGAAAGACTTTCTCTAGTGTGCTCTAAAACCCAAGGCTTCCGTGTACAGTCTATTTTTATGTTATACACAATGTGTTATTTTTTAACCAATACTATTTAAAATCAATGCCCCGCGCGGCTGGATTGATGTCTATTTACTGATCTGATGACTGACCAAGCCACCGGCTTCTTCTTTTATTATCATTATTTGCAAAGCACCCCTTTCCTGAATAGCACAGTGTCGTATGAAACGTCAATTTTCCAGGAGACGGCAGAAGAATATTAATGATTTAGGGACAGTCTGAATGGGAAGCATAATCACTACCAGTGGCAAAGCATATGAGAGCTATAGCATGATTTATTTCCATGTGTAGGGTGCAGAAAACTAACATCACAACACTGAACTGTATGTTTTACACTGCTGTAATTACATTCTATACATTCAGTCTGCAAGGACACACAGAAAAGGTCAAAGGAATATTACCCCAAATCTTAGGCTACATTCGCATGAGCTTACGACATTTGGTTTATTTAAACGCAGGAGAAGATATCTGTGATGTATCAACAAACGTCATGCTCCCCAGATCAACTTCTTCTGCGTTTTGAGGTGCTTGGGTTTACATGCATTTAGATGCATTTAGAGCAGGGGTGCCCATTAGGTAGATCATGATCTACCAGTAGCGCTCAAAGCTGATGCTGGTAGATCACAAAGGGTGTGAATGGCGGCCCCTTTTTGGTATATTTATTTAGCTGTGCACACATGATTACCTATTAGCCTGAGCCTGCTGTGCCAAGCTCCCTGACACCTTTCTGGTGGATTCTGGGGGTTGAAGTGCTATGTATTACATCAAAGAATATTAGTTTACACAGCAGGGTGAGCCAGGAGAGATAGTGGGGAGAGACAGACAGGAGAGAGAGCAACAAGAGACAGCCAGGAAAGAGAGAGAGGAGAGACAGCCAAGAGAGTGAACAGAGACAGCCAGGAGAGAAAACGCAGAAAGACAGCCAGGAGAGAGAGGAGAGATAGCCAGGAGAGAGAGGAGAGATAGCCAGGAGAGAAAGGAGAGACAGCCAGGAGAGAGAGGGGAAACAGCCAGGAGAGAGAGGAGAGATAGCCAGGAGAGAGAGGAGAGACGGATAGGAAAGAGAGAGAGGAGAGAGCATAAGGAGAGACAGCCAGGAGAGAGAGAAAGAGGAGAGATGGACAGGAGAGAGAGTAAGGAGAGACAGCCAGGAGAGAAGGAAAGGAGAGAGAGGAAGGAGAGACAGCCAGGAGAGAGAGAGAGAGGGGAGGCAGCCAGGAGAGAGAGGAGAGACAGCCAGGAGAGAGAGGAGAGATAGCCAGGAGAGAGAGGAGAGATAGCCAGGAGAGAGAGGAGAGATAGCCAGGAGAGAGAGGAGAGATAGCCAGGAGAGAGAGGAGAGACAGCCAGGAGAGAGCGTGGGAGGTTTTTTTTTCATTGGTAGATCTCCTGTAGCTCGTCATTTGAAAAGTAGATCTTATCACAAAAAATTGTGGGCACCCCTGATTTAGAGTATCTAATCTGCCTATGGACAAACCACATTCAATTTTTTTCTTTAAACGCAGCTAATCTTAATACACCTAAAACGCAGGTAAACACACAGTGTGAATAAGAGCCTGCACAATGTAAATACCTGCATATTTTCCCCAAGCCAGGGAGACGCAGGTGCTGCATTCAGCCTCCCATAGAATTTAATGACTGTATGCAGGCTTACAGCCACATATCTGAATGGACTTAAATCCCTGGATGCAGAACAATTGACGTCTATAGGGATACACATGATCACGTATGAGCCCATATAGCATTAAAACTCATATTAGTAAAATGTTGGGACTAATTTATATGGGTTAGTGGACACCACACGGCATGGCAATGCATAGCACATAACATGTTCGGGCTAACATGTGCAGGTGTGCTGCAATGCATTGATATAACGCATTGCAGTGCTCAGGGTTTTTATTTTTAACCTATATGTAAATTCTATGTACTGCAGCACTTTGCCACATGTTGCAGCACATTGTAAAGCACATAATTTTATTGCAATGCATATCAATGCAGTAAATTGGTGTAAATAGGTCCTATTCCAGTGGTGGGCAACTCCGGCCTTCCAGCTGTGCTTTAACTACAAATCCCATAATTCCTCTGCCTTTGAGATTAATATCTGTGGCTGTCAGAGTCTTGCAATGCTTCATGAGACTTGTAGTTCCACAACAGCTGGAGGGCTGGAGTTGCCCAACCCTGTCCAATACAAAGCAATGTATTTTGCCTTGTCTTTGCATTGGGACTGCATTGGGCAACACTGCCCAGTAGACATGTGCACCAGCAAAAAATTCGTTTAGTTTAGTTTCGTTTTGAAAAAAAAAAAATACGCTTAGTTTAGTTTCGTTTTTCGGGTCCGAAATTAAATTAGTTTCGGATGAAATTCGTTAGCTGTAGTCCTGCTGAAATTCGTTTATGAAAAAAAAACTAAAACTTTACTCTCCCATGGCTGGACTTGAACCAGCGAACTTCACAATGGCAATCCTGTGCTTTAACCACTACACTATAGCCTCTGTACTTTAACCATGGAAGCATTTGATATATATGAATGCAATATGTAGCATTTGACAGCTGAGAATGTCAAATGGGCGGAGCGAGCCGTGACGTCGTGCCTCGCTCCGCCCATCTGTTGACTTTCAAACTGAATGTAATTCAGTCATTTTTTTATTTCGGCGGGTCGGCGGGGGTGCTGCATCCTGATCCTGACACTGGATTACATCGATGGAGCCATTTATTTTTTATTTTTTTATTAAAGGAATAGTCAAAAATTGACTGTTTGTTTTTTTTTCAATTAAAGGATTTTGTCAAAAGTCTGGACTTTTTACTAACTATTTGATTTAACCCTTTAGTGAATGGGTAGGGGTACAAGTACCCCTTACTCATTCACATGGGGGGGGCGGCATCTGGGTGCCCCCTTATTTAAAGGGGTACCCCGATGCAAATAAGCCCCCTTGCCCGCAGACCCCCACAACCACCGGGTCAGGGTTGTGGGGAAGAGGCCCTTGTCCCCATCGGCATGGGGACACCCTCCCAATGCCGAGGGCACGTGGCCTGGTAAGGCGCAGGGAGGGGGGGGGCTCGATCGTCCCCCCCCTTTCCTGCCCTGCCGGGCCTGTGCTCGGATCAAGGGTCTGGTAGGACTGTTAGGGGGGACCCCACGTTTTTTTCCCCCCATTTTTGGGGCTGGGGTTCCCCTTTAAAATTCCTACCAGACCTTAAGGGTCTGGTATGGATTTTGGGGGGAACCCCACGCACTTTTTTTTTGTTATAAGGAGGGGGGGGCCCTCCTAACATTCCTACCAGACCTAAAGGGTCTGGTATGAATTGGGGGGAAACCTCACGCTTTTTTTTTTTCATTTTCTGCAGTCTGTAAAAAAAAAAAATTCATTTTGCTGCAACAGAATTCGTCCAATAACGAATTTCGTTGCAGCAAAATGACATTAGGAAAAAAAATGACATTTAGTCATTTATGTCAATAGGAGAATGCCAATTCAAAAGCAAAGAAAAAAAATAATCTTTATCTATTAGTCTCCCATGGCTGGACCAGCGACCTTGACAATGGCAATCCTGTGCTCTAACCTCTACACTATAGCCTCTATACTTTAGCCATTTAAATGTTGTAGAAGGTAAATGTTATAATTTTTTTTTTTCCTAATGTCGTTTTGCTGCAACGAAATCGGGAATTTCGGATTCCTTTGCATTCGTCTTAGCTTTAATTCGGAATTCGGATGCATCCGAATCTCCGAATTTCCGAAAATTCGTCCAAAACGAATTTCGGAACGAACCGAATCGCACATGTCTACTGCCCAGTGCAGCGCATTGTGGCTGGTGTGAACCAGTCCTAAAGGATATGTTCCCATAGCAAAGAAAAAGATACAGGAATCTCAAGCTGGCCATACACTGGTTGAATTTCGGCCAAGTTCTGCTGACTCAAATGAAATTTTGACCAGTGTGTGGACTCCTCCAGATCCATCCTCTGCTTCCCCATTCAATAAAGTTGTTTTTTAATTGACTTTTGTGCATTAAGCCGGTCCAAAAATTCTCAGCGGAAACAGTGAGTGTTGGTTACCAGTGAGATCCGTAGCAAAGTTTGGAGTCGCCACCCATCGGACAGGTAAGTATTACTGATTTACTTTTATTTTGCATAGTGTTACGGTGCCAAAACCTGAAATATTAGTTCTGACTGTAAACCTATATCAGATGGGTCCTGTATTTAACCCTTTCGCTGCCGGAGCATTTTTTTTACCCATGTTTTTTCACGTGTTAAAATGCACATTTTACCCCGAAAAAGCACTTAAAAGCCCCTCCAAAATTATATATTTTCTGAAAGCAGACATCCTGGAAACCAAATTGACGGCAGTTGTGTATTTTGTATGCCACACGCTTTAAGCGCAACTATTTATCGAACCCAAATTTTCAGTACAAAAATGCATTCAAATTAATTTTAGTGCACACAAACATGATATAATACCCAATTTTTGGCAAAGATATAAAAGAAGAGGTTGTGTCAATTCAAAGAATGCTGAACAGGTCAAGCTTCAAAATTGCGCACGCCTGTGAAGCGGTGAAGAACTATGGCACCGAAATTGTCCATAGGCATTGCATTCACCATGAAAATATCAGTTTAATGATTTCTAACCCTTATATCCTGTTACATGTGATAGGTATGAGAATACACAGGCAGAAGGGAGCAAAGCTGATGTGACATTCACAAGCCCTTTCAATGTGGGTTCTCTAGCAATGATCAGCGCTGTATTCCTGGCATGCTGTATACTAGAGGAGCTTGCAAAGGCAGAGCGTCTCCTTCCAAGCTACAGAGCAGCCGGCTCCATTGAGGGAATAAAAGCTCCTGACTAATGATGGGGAATTAGCATGTGTCTGCGCCATCCTGTGGGTGTGGTGTACATTCATGTACTCTCTCCACCAGCACTGGAGCCCGCACTGCAAGCAGAAGAGAGCCAGGCAGGCAGAGGAGGCAGCAGGCAAGCACAATGGCTGCATCTCAAGGGAAGAGCGATATGCAGTTTGCAGACTGGATGGCAAATCTGCCACAAAGGATCCACAAAGTCCCTCTCTCCAGTTTAGCTATCCCAGGTAAGTTCTGTTTCCTAACTTTTGCTGTCGAGACGTTATGGGGTAGGTTTGTAAAAGCAGTGAATGTGACATTTACCAAACATTTACAGGCGATGAATCAATCACTTTCTTGACCGGAGGATGTCACATCATTATATAGGATTTATATAGCACCAACAGTTTGCATGGCACTGTACAATATGAAGGGAGACAGTACAGCTACAATACACTGCTTTATAAATAGGCTTACCGTATACCTAATGAGCCCCTGTGTACAGATGGGCAATGAATGCGCGCAATGCACTTTGGGACGGGCTGGGCACGTATTTGTAATTTCTTATATTCACGTGCACTATCATATGTTAGCGCTCTCTAATACAAAAGTATACCAGCACCATCTAATCCAAAAATAAGACACGTGGCTATAGTATTCGCTATGATCTATGCTAAGATACTTGGATGCATTACCAGCGGCATGTGGCTTTGCATCCGTTCCCACAGCCTTCCAGTAAAATTTAACTAATGTGTCCTCACCTCAAGGGGTTCTGTAGCACTAATGCATCAGGGCGAGCACTAGATGGTCCATGGGTGACCTATTAATAAAGAGCAAGTGCCGGATGCGGTAACCTATAGCAACGCAGACCAGATCC
The DNA here is from genome assembly GCF_000935625.1 of Nanorana parkeri. NCBI lineage: Eukaryota > Metazoa > Chordata > Amphibia > Anura > Dicroglossidae > Nanorana > Nanorana parkeri. The sequence continues at coordinate 152,226 of NW_017307459.1, read as the reverse complement.
AGGGTACCAAAATGGGATCAGTTACAGAATTGCTGCTTGTTAGTGTGGGTTTGTTTGCTCTTTGCCGTAATGAATAAGGTAGACAAGGTTGTGCCACGGCTGTTGTTAATGGTAGCTAATCCAAATTCATTTTTTATTAAGCCTATCATTTGCTTAAGTTGGCAGCTTTTTGTTAAAATCCTCCTGATTTTTAGGGCCTAGATCAATGTGTTTGGTAGGGATGCAGTTTTGGGATTTAAAGGGGATTTGCAAGAGGCTCAGCAGTTTCTAAAACCAAGGAGAGAGAGATCTGCAGGTACTGGCTCTAGTCAGCATGCTTTGTCTATCATTTATTTTAGCCCTTGATCAAAGAATGAAAGCTCTAAGGTCCGTCTGTCTTATCGGTTGCTATGGGGAACAGCCTTTTCCTAAATCTCTCCCAACAATATGTTAATATGAATAACACACCATTGAATAGCTATTTATCAATATCTCTTTATGCATTTTATTTAAACTTTACAGATCTATTAGCATATTAGTTTTGACAGATGTGTAGAAATCGCTCATCGTGTTTGGTAGATGGCCAGCGACATTGTCCTTTAGATCATAGAAAGTGAAGATGTGGGGTGATATTCATTTTGACCTTCCTGTCAAAGTGTCCTTGCGGACTAAATGTAAAAAAAAAATGCGATTACAGCAGTGTAAAAGTTGATTCAGCACAATGCTACGATGTTAGCTTTATACACCTCGAAAAGGAAATAAATAATTTCCATTTTATATCACATTCTATAGCACAGGTATCCTTTGGCACTGGTAAGGATTATGCTTCCCATTCAGACTGTCCCAAAGTCATTAATATTCTTCTCCCGTCTCCTGGTAAATTGAAGTTTCATACGGCACCATGCTATTCAGGAAAAGGGTGCTTTGCAAATAATGATCATCAGATCATTAAATAGACATGAATCCAGCCCCAGCGTGGGGGTATTGATCTCCAATAATATTGGTTAAAAAAAACCACACACACATCATGCATGAAATAAAAATAAACTGTACACAGAAGCCTTGGGTTTCAGAGCGCACTAGTGAATGTCTTTCCATGAGGACGATGTATGGCTGCAGAATTAATTAAATGTGAATCCATTGCCCGGAGCACTCTCTGTAACCCTTCCAATGACTTGCACAGTAGGCAGCAAATTGCTGACTAATTTGTTGGGAAGTGAAGGCTAGCAGTGAAGACTTTGGGATTAGCTAGTATTCTTCTTAAGCTGGCCATACACCTTACAATTATCTGCAGATTTTCTGTGGTCAGATGGAAAAGGTGCAACATATTCCTCCATCTACACTTAACTGTGTGGATGGAGTAATCTCCACCTGGGCCAATCTGTTGCACTTTTTCCATCTGACCACAGAAAATCTGCAGATAATTGTAAGGTGTATGGCCAGCTTTAGCAGGATAACCAGTTAGAAGCTGCTGTCTGGTAGTTTGGGTTTCTGGTACATGGGGGATAAATATGCACATTACTGATATAATTGATAGTTTGGGCACGTTGACTTATCTAGTGGTTTTAGGTGGGGAGAAATTTCTGCCACCGAGTTCCCAGCTCCGCCCACCAGTGACTGGTCTGATACCAGGAGGTCTAACGGCTTGTGGGGAGATGAACAAGGAGCTCCACCACTGGTTCCTTAAAGAAGAACTCTAGGCAAACAAAAAACGTATCCCTTACCATTCAAGGGTTAAGTGCTCATTTTGCCTAGAGGACACTATTAAAGTTATTTTACTTACCTGACCCCCTGTACTGCCAGCTTCCTCCAGGCTGCTACACTGGTCTCTGCAGCCTCTTCTCCTCTTTGTTCTGGCAGTCTAAGGACCGCTGACATCATCATGTCTTATGCAGTTCCATTGACTTGCATAAGACATGAGAATGCTGACCCACCAGCTGGAGGGTTGGAAAGGTGAGCACTGACCTATTGTGGTTGATTTACTAAAGGCAGATAGGCAGTTCGCTTTGCAAGGGAATTGTACTTTGCAGGGAACGTTTCCTCTAAGCTTAGTGAACGAGGTGAAGCTCTGCTGACTTCCATCATCCAATCATGTGCAAGCATAAAATACAGTTTTGTTTTTTTTTCCTTGCACATGATTGGGTATTCTTTGCAAAGTGAAATCTCACCACATTCACTAAGCTAAAGGAATATTCTCCTGCAAAGTGCAAACCACCCTTCAAAGTTAACAGCCTATTTGCCTTTAGTAAATTAACCCCATTTACCCTCAACAAGTATGTAGCCAGTGACTCATTAGCTCATTAGTCAAAGCAACATGGTCATATCCCACATGTAAAAACATGGGAAGGTATCTCCCATATTTCTATTCTTGCAGGCTACCCTACTATGAGAGTCTTAAAGTGAACCTTTGCTTTAGCCATGCAGAGCAAAACCCCAGGTTCAATTTATTCCACTCCTTCCTAGCAGCACATAGTGCTTCTTATTCCACAGTGCTTCTTATTCCCCAAAAGATGTCCTCAGTCTTCAAGGTTAAATGACATCTAGCATTATTTATTCCAGAAGACTGCGAATATACAATAAATTAATGTGCGCCATGTCTCTGCCCCACTAGGGGGGTCATCACCACTGCTCCCTTCTTTCATAGAATATTGAACTGCCACTGACGTCATAACCTCAGCCCCATTCTCTGCATCAGCTGAGAACTGCCCTTGGCCAAAGGATAGGTGAAGAGGAAGAAGACCAAGCACGTTATTTGCCTGTATAAAAAAAAAAGTAGGGGTCTTTGGGGGGAAAGGATTGGGAAGCCGGAGATTGAGCTCAGAGTTGGGCTACAAGATTTCCAAAGCAGGCTTCACACATTACAATTCTGTTGTGCAAATTCATTCAGATTTACTAACAACTGTGTAGTGTGAGCACCTACCTGAGTAGATGGTAATTGATTGTGAAGGTAACCCCTTGCATTACATTGTATTGTTTTAATTAAACCTAAAGCAAATTGTACAGAGATTTCTACAAACTGATTGTAACACATGTGACCATCTTTAGAGGCCAGTAAATCTTTTAATTATTGTCCACCAAAAACTGAAGTATCAGTGCCGGCAGGACTAACCACACAACACTTTACCCCCCACATCATTTTGGTCAATATTTGAATTATATTATTGTGAAAATGAATGACAGCAAAACACAATAATGCAATGCCCCTTATAGATATGGGACTGCTTACATATGAATAATCACAAGTCCCCCTTGTGTGGCTAAGACAAGACACACACACAATTTTGTACACAATTAACACATAAGACAATCATTGGACAGGTCATATCTTACATCTTTGTAAGACGGTTGGGCATCACACAATTTCCATCACTATATGACAGTTGGACAGCACACATTATCCATCCTAGCATGACTAATGGATGACTCGTGTTTGACATCTCTGTGTGACAGCTGGACAGGGCACGTTTGACATCCTTAAATGACGATTGGCAAGAGCATGTTTGCCATCTTTATATGACTGCTGGACAGCTCATACTCATTGTTAGATGATTGGAAAGGGCTTGTTTGACATCTTGGTATGACAATGGTACAGCATGAATTTAATATTCACGGTAGATTAGTGAATAACTGATATCTTGTCTGTTGCATGTTTGTTGGAGACCGCAGATTGGTTTAGATAGTCCTACTATTAGGATAGGGCTTTTTAGAATTCCTTATATGGCTTTTATAAGGAGTTATATTTTGGCCCAAAAAAAGATATCTACAATTATTAATGTAAATTCATACAACTAGATGCAGTTTATAGTCCGCTACTCAAGATGAAACTGTATTGGAGAATGCATAAAACGGACCTATGGACACTACTGTATGATAATAAATTACATTAAACTCTCATTTCTATAATATATCAATATATCTTTATAACCCATATCTTAACCCTTCATGCTATTAAAATTCATAGCGGGGCCATCATATTGCTGTTGACTAGTACTTGATTTAAAGTGTATGTAAACTATTACAATGAACTTCTCTTGTTTGCCCCCTTTTGGCCTTTTGGTACCATTAAAAGTGTTTTGTTATATCTGTTTAATAAGTGCAAACAATACCTGTTAATGATACAAGACATCCTGTGAGCTGATAGCGTCCTGTGCTCTCTGCATGTGCACAAGGAGGGGTTATGGAGATGAGGAGGTGAGGAGAGAAGGAGAGGTCTGTGTTTCTTTTTAATCCATCAGAAATGAAGTAGGCAGGGCTGACACCATGTGCTAAGGAAGTCACAGCTGTGTTGTCATGTCAAAAGGGAAAGTAGGAGCACAATATATTTTTGACACATCAACAGTTTTTTTTTTTCTGTACTAGCATCATGTTTAAAGGGGTAAAATGGGGAAATGTGCATGTATTCCAGAGATGTATGAAATATGGTTTGTTGTTATATTTTTTCTTGACATATGCTTTAGTGTTCATATGACTGTTGGGTAACACATGTGAAGGGAGCAGTCAAAGGTGAAAAAAGTGAAAAAAATCTCCTTTGTTCAATATGAGTGCCAAGTCTGTTTAGCTTTTTGATATTCTTGAGAAAGCAAACAGCTTAAAGCTGAAGTAAACTGTAGTGGGGATGGCCAGCATTTGCCATAATGTGCATGCATGCCGAGCATCCTCCAGTGATATGAGGTCTGAGTTCCCTGCATCCACTCCATCTCTGCCGGTGTTACATGATCTCAGCACTTGACTCCTTCTTACAGATACCAGGACTGTACTTTGTACTGTGCATGTGCCGCAGTTGGTGTACAGAGTAAAACAATTCGCTAGCAGGCAGGGATGCACAGATGCCGTTTTTTTTGGGTACTCGCCGATCCCAAATACCGATACTGCCATCCCGGGCTTCTGTTTGCCCGCTGCCCAGCTTCCTGATTGCCTGGGAAGCCGGTTTTCTATCGAAAGAACACTGGCTTCACTTTCAAAGGCAGCCTGGCTTCCTAAACAATCAGGAAGCCAGGCAGCATGTCATGACCTGCCTCCTGGCTTCCTGATTGGCTAGCAAGCTGGCTTCACTTGTTGGTAGGCAGCCTGGCTTCCTGACCAATCAGAAATCTGGATGGCGAATCATGACGTGCCATCCGACTCCCTGTTTAACTTTTTGATATTCTTGAGAAGGCAAACAGCTTAAAGCAGAAGTAAACTGTAGTGGGGATGGCCAGCATTTGCCATTATGTGCATGCATGAACAGCATCCTCCAGTAGACATGTGCACTGCCAAAAAATTTGTTTAGTTTCGTTTTGTTTTAAATTCGGATATGTGTTATTTCGTTTTTCAGGATTCGGGTGTGAAAGTCAATTCGGATTCGGAATTCGGATTCGGACGAAATTCGGTAGCGTTAGCACGAACGTTCGTTTCGTTTTCCGTTCTTATCCGTTTCTTTTCCTTTCGTTCGTTTGCAGCAAAAGTGACATTTGAGGGGGAAAAAATATTTTTCTCCTTCTCTAATGTCACTTTGCTCCAACGAACGAAACGAATAAGAAACGAATAAGAACAGAAAACGAAACGAACGTTCGTACTAACCCTACCGAATTTCGGAAATGGAAATTCGGATTCGTTTGCATTCGTTATGTCTGTAATTCGGAATTCGGATACATCCGAATGTCTGAATTTCCGAAAATTCGTCCGAATTTCGATTCGGAACGAAACGAATCGCACATGTCTATCCTCCAGTGATATGAGGTCTGAGTTCCCCGCATCCACTCCATCTCCACCGGTGTTACATGATCTCAGCACTCGACTCCTTCTTACAGATGCCAGGACTGTACTTTGTACTGTACATGTGCCGCAGTTGGTGTACAGAGTAAAACAATTCGCTAGCAGGTAGGGATGCACCGATGCCTTTTTTTTTAGTACTCGCCGATCCCAAATACCGATACTACCATCCCGGGCTTCCGTTTGCCCGCTGCCCAGCTTCCTGATTGCCTGGGAAGGCGGTTTTCAATCGAAAGAACACTGGCTTCATTTTCCAAGGCAGCCTGGCTTCCTTAACAATCAGGAAGCCGGGCGGCATGTCATGACCCGCCTCCTGGCTTCCTGATTGGCTAGCAAGCTGGCTTCACTTGTTGATAGGCAGCCTGGCTTCCTGACCAATCAGGAAGCTGGACGGTGAATCATGACGTGCCACCCGATTCCCTGATTGGTCAGGAAGCCTGGCTGCTAGCAACAAGTGAAGCCGCCTCTCACCCAAATACTTGGTATCGGCACCAATACTAGTATCAGTATCTGTGCATCCCTACTAGCAGGTGAGTAAAACATTTTTAGGATAGAATACACTTATAAAACCCTTCTTTCGACATACTTGCTGGCAAGTTTTTGTTTTTAAGGTTTACTTCTGCTTTAAGGGAGTGTAAGTGTAGGAATATCTATAAAAAAATGAATATTCTACTTCCAGTCCTCTGTATCATCTTACAGAATAAAATACTCATCTTCCTATAAAAAAAGTTGCAGCATGCTGCCAAGAAAACTTAGCGATCAAGGTTCCATAGAAATGTGAATGCTTGAGTCCATCTCGTCTAATCCCCATAGGCTACAATTGATTGCCATCAACCTGCAAGTTCTTGAGAGAGATGGGAATCATTTGTAGCCTATGCGGCCGTAGGGTGCATGAGCTGAGCTGAATAGCAAGTCTCCAGTACAACAGTATGTATATCTCCATGACCACCTGAGGAAGCTACTTTGCTGCGAAACGTATTGAGGGAAGGAGCATCAGGTCCTAAACCATGTTTGAAGAGCTGTGTCATTCCTCATGATGGTATTCAACAATAAGTGACTGTTACGTGATGTGAATACAATATACTATTGTGTGGACTTTATTCACCCAGCAGGGTTTTAATTTTGTATGATCTCTGTGTATGCATTTTAAACATATGTAAATATATATATTTTTTTTTTATTGGATATACAGTATGTTTTGGCTATTTGGTTGTACCTTAAAAGCCCCCTTTTTCTGTTGGGTTTCATTTACGCTGTTATTGGGGTGTACTACCAGAGCCGACCCCTGAGTTGATATCTTTATGTGTCTATCCTTGCATTTATTATGAATAGGTAATCCTACATTTATCCTTTAAAAGGCAAATATCTAGAAAGATTTTCATTGCACGGTATGTCTTTTTCTTTTATTTTACTACTTTATTATGTTACAAGGATATTTTGGTAAAAGCGCAGATAATTACACTGCATCATTAGTTTTTATATGCAAAATACTTAAGACATATAACTTTATTTAAGCACATCATCTCATTAGCTAAGCTATGAAGTTGTATTAGCATGCCCTTTTTATTCGTTTCTATACGCATTCAGCAGGGGAAGAATATTGATATTATTAGCAAGTGGGGAAAACTATATGGGATAATAGTGGTGGGAGGGGGGTATGGCTGAAAAAAGTCCCCCCAACCCCATGCAGTAGGAGGAGCCTCAAACTGACTGCATTAGAAGATAGACAATAAACAATTAATATTGATGGATGAAGTATGTAGGAACCTATGCAAACAAATCTCTCTCTTGGGGACATCTAGAGGCCTAAAAAGGCAAGCAGTGACCATTTTTAGACATATATGATTAGCTATTAAATTCTAACAGATGCTTTTGGAGAAGATGAGAGTTGGAGGTTTTTAAATATAGAGTACAGGAGTTTATGTATATTGGTATATTGTAGCTTGTTTAACAGTGGACTCTGTAAGTGGTTGCTTTGCAGACATTCATTAAGTGATTATCTGCCTGACCATCTTGTGACTCCAAACGTACAATGCTGTCTTATGTCATCCGGGCTTTGAACAAACCAGACACATTTGTTCCCAAGGAGCACAGCTTATCTGTATCTGGATCTCCGCCTGTAGAAATCAGAATCTGGCATAGATATCAATGAAACCATACAATTCAAGATACTATTTCCAACAAGCAGAATCTAAGAAAGGATACACCAAATGGAATGACCAAGTGTTTTAATAGTCTTTAAAGCATAATGAAATACATTGCCAAGTAATAAAATAGCAGAGGTTGGAACATTATGACATTGTTTGATTACCCTGTATAATACATTGTACATTATTACACTGTATAAAAATAGTTCATACAATATATATGGGCCGCATATGCACAAAGTAGACCATAAAACCATAACCTAGAAGGGGTGTTAGACAGCCTTGTAATATTTTTAGCATGGGTCGTGTAAATTCCCTCCACTGTTCAACAAGCCTCCAGTATGATGAAGCAGCTTATACAAAGAGGGTCAGGGAAAAAGTCACTCCAGTTGAGCGGTGTACTAACATTACCAAGTGGTCTGTTGCATGTGGTATAATATGGTGAGACATCCTATATGATGATGTGCAGGATTTTGCATTATAGACAGTTATTAAAACTTGAGTGATAAGCCGCTATCAGACTGCTAGCAATGCCCACTTTCTGCTTTTTTATCACTGTTCTTACACATGAGAGTCCTGTAAATGCTGGGCTATTATAATTTGACCACAAGGGCTAGGGCTGCAGTTTCTGATGGTTGGGCACTCGCTACTGTCTATTTGTTTCTGTATGGAGAAGGGTTGGGGGAGATTTTAGCATTTTTGCCCCAAGGGCTGTATTCTCTGAAATCTGCAGTTGTTACTTATAAGTGGTTGATCCATTTAGCCTTAATGTAAACCTGATCCAGCAAAACAATAGAGCTGAAGTCCTGCCACCTTGTGGTACCAGCATTGGCCTCCAAGGTAATTCCTCTGTAAGTCTGGAGCCCTTGTGGGTCCTAGGTCTGAGATGTACATGGGGCCTTGGCATCTGCAGAAGTCTAGAATAAACCCCACCTATTCTAGTGATAATCCCCTCCCTCCACTATTTAGGGCTTTGGCTGTGCTTTAATACACAGCTGGACCAGCAGCAGTGTGGAAAATGTGCAGCTAGCTATACACATTACCAGTGGCGACTCTAGGAACAATATATGGGGGGGGGGGGGGGACAAAGAAGCACCCGGACAA